>NC_088302.1:54848236-55148236 GCF_032854445.1 Liolophura sinensis | reverse complement strand
GCAGTCTTGTTATGACTGCTAAATCCCATCCGTTCTATCACGACCTAATGTTTGACACGGCTGATTGAACGCCTACATCATTAGATGTGTTTCCACTGTAAACGCTTAATGATGAAGCTGCACTTCTAAATTTAAACGCCCCCTTTTTCTGTTGTGCTGTCAGATATGGCAACCAAAGTGTCTCGTTTTGAACTGCTTGTGGAAGTCAGTAGGGGATACATGTTAAATATGAAAACAAGGTAATAAAAAAATCACCAAATATCCGAAAGAGTCCGTTTGACAGAAAATGCATCTTTACATGATATCTACTTGTGGCGACTTTGGGAGATAAACATGCTAAAATTTCACACCTTTTTAACATTCATAATTTGTGTATGAGAAACCGTCCATTTGGTGCTCGAATTGTCAGAGCGGTATGTTTATTTATTATTTAACAACGATTTCAGAAAGAATAGTTTTAGCCAATTCATGTGACAAACCTAGCATTTTTGTCTTCCACACTGTCAGTATGCGTTCATAAATTTGGCAGGTCCACATAAGTATTAAACTTAAAGTTTGTATCAAAATAATAAACCCAATGTTGCAACTCTCAGGATGTGGCGAAGTGCCCGGATGTAAGCACCTGCAGCAGCATTGTCAGCAGCGACATTTAATCACCTGCAGACAGGGACGCCGTTATCCCCTAACCCCAGAGTAACCGTTAGATCGCGAAAAGCTGATAATCCCAGCCAATGCCTGTCATCCAATAAACAAACGCCACACCAATCCCCCAAGGCATTTGACATTTTACCATGACTTAATGCGCAGGGATAATGGGATTTTCATTTTTTACAAGGGCAATCTGCTAGAATTGAAGTCTTGATTTGCTGGGTCGAGAAACAGAGCATATATTAATTATCTAGCGCTATAGCTAGATTTTGAATTGTATCATATGTTTAGCCTTGCCCGTTTAAATCTTTCATGGTTCGAACAGAAACTGGAAGCCAAGTAGCCAAATTTAGTTTCTATAGTCTGCCCTTGATGTCGATTGACATTCCAACTGACTTACCCCTTGATATCCCTTGATATACCAACTGACTTACCCCTTGATATCCCTTGATATACCAACTGACTTACCCCTTGACATCCCTTGATATACCAACTGACTTACCCCTTGACATCCCTTGATATACCAAATGATTTGCCCCGTGATATCCCTTGATATACCAAATGATTAGCCACATGATATCCCTTGACATACCAAATGATTTGCCACATGACATCCCTTGACATACCAAATGATTTGCCACATGACATCCCTTGATATACTAAATGATTTGCCACATGACATCCCTTGACATACCAAATGACTTGCCCCGTGATATCCGTCGACATAACACATGATTTGTTCTTTTATATCCCTTGGCATAAATAACTACAGGTAGCACAACCTTGCTAAATGAATTTATATTTCACAAAATGCGTCTCCGATACATAAATATTTTACGAACTTTTAATTCTGAAATTGCAGGTTGTCTATCTTAGCTTTTGCTTCTCTCCTCTACTTTGGGTTATGTATAGCTTAATTTGATTGCTAAGGATTATGAAAGAAGCAATTATCGATGGTCAAAGTTTGATATCGATTTGAAAATGACGCTAGGCTACGTATCCATAATGTACTTTGGGCCATTTTAAATGTGTGTACTTTTAATGCTACAAAGACTGACAAGGATTAAATGGCAAGTGACTGTTGGTCACTTTTGCAGTGCTGAGTTTCTAGGTATGGTATATATTATAACATGGATTATTGGGATATCGAACTGAATCAGTCGGTGTGCTGATTAAACCATTACTCCGCGGACGTTTTGTGATTAATATCGCTGCAGATAAGTATATATTCAAAGAATAATCCGCATTCAATTTTTATTCCATCAGAACTGATCCTGATAAGAAACCCGTGATTTGGCCTGAATATCGACACATGTAAACTTCCCGTGAATGTACACATGTTGGATACTGTAGACATGCATTAACTGTCCGGGTACACGGCTCTTAACGAGCGATCGCGGACTACAGGCCTATTAAGTGCGGGTGCTGAGTGGGACAGGACACCCACGGAAGCCCCACGCAGAGCTTGGAGAGCTGGTTTTACACGAGCCTTGTGTATTGAGGTTTTCTTCAACAAACACATTGTTGATAGAGAACAAACATAGCAGCTTGGCAAGCGCCTAAAGGATACAGAACTTAAGTTGCAACGAAAAATCGTCACATTCCGTCAGTAAGGAACAGCCATAGTGCAAATGCTTTTTTTCTGGGTTTGATGTTTATCTTTGATCGGGTCGTCACGATACGTAGCAGCTGTAAAACTAGTAATGACAATTAATCCTTTACAAGACTAATAAGGATGTTCACCATAATTATAACCGTACTAGAAAGTACTAGTTACATTTAAAAAAAATCAAATCTCAACCACGTTTAATAAAAAAGGTAATCTTATTGCTTATAACTAGGTCTTCTGTATAATGTAAAACCGCTAGGTCACGCTCAGTACAAACTATAGCCTTGCTTTGAGTTGCTAGAATAAGAAAAACAGGAATAAGAAAGCTGGCTCTTCATAATAACAAAGTCCTTTATAAAGTACCCTATATCTACACAAAACAGGTTATTGAATTATTGTCTTCGGGGAAGGATATCGAATCTCTTGTGAGCTACACTCCGATGATTCAATTGAAGGCTTAGCTCGTTGGTGTATACTAATATATATAAAACTCTATGGACGTGATGCATATACTCAGATTCCAATTGGTATCTGCATAAACTGGTTAATATTGGAGCAATCTCTTGACAGCACTGGATTATACTCAACACAGCTAGGAATAATTATCATAAACGATGATTCAGTCTACACTGAAGATGTCTATTTTTAGAGAACGGGCCCTTCGCAAAATTTGACTTTGAACCTAAGATTTGGCTAACAAAAAGGTGACAGGAACTCTTTGACACGCACATGCTGTTTATATATATATATATAAATCATTGCATTTAGTGCGCTTAACCTTGCGTAAGGATTTACAGGCACTTCCAGGTATGTATTGTTTTCTCGATATATTGCGGATGTGAATAAATTAAATTGCTGGAACAAAATCTTTGAGGAATTCATTAGGACATGCAATAAACGAGCACTTCCTGGTGTGAAACTTGCATGTGATGACAATAGTCCTAGTTTGAAATCCAATCGATGACATTCCACGGGTTTTTCAGTTTTTGTCAACAGAATTTCTTCATCCTAAAATATAGATTGATTTCTTTTGGCAGAGGGATTAAAAACCATCAGCATTTATGTGTTTGAAAATACTGGCCGCTGTCCAGTGGCAGTTCAATGTCTTTGTGTTTCGCGAAAGACCCCGGCTTAACGTCAATATTTGAAGATTCAAATTGCTCTAATGCGACAATTTGCCCCTTAATAGCCCCGTGAACATTCCACGCGTGCGATTCGAGCGTTGATAAGCAATGGCCACACTATAGAACATTGTTCTTTGGTTGTGACAATCTGTTACTGTACGCTTGTGTGCAATTCTATCTAATTTGTCCGATGTGGTGTTAAACCATAGTCATTCTTTCATCTAATTTTTCAAATACGCGTGTTACAGCACTCGGGTTTCTTTATGCGCAGTAATGGGTTTAGAATGCAGGTTGGTGATGCCAATAAATGAGTACCATCTTTGTTAAGAGTTGAAAACTCCGAATAACCACCTGTATTGATAAAAGTGATGATTGTTTTCCATCTGTAGGGCCATTCCGAACCTTAATGCTGACCTTCAATGGTCTTACATTACAGAAATTATTCTGTTGATTTTAACAGAAAGTCTGTTATCTGCGTGATGCTAGAATGTATTTTGCTAATATAAGAGATTTATTTTGTTAAACACATGCATAATTCAACACAAAGGGTATATTAAACAAACAGGATATTATATTGAATATAACATAGTATTATGTTAAAATAACAGAATACATACTAGCAATCACTCAGACAACCCACTTTCTTGTTTAATTAATTTTGTGAGTGTAAATAACAGTCGATAATTCAGTCCAGCAGGATCATTTTGGTTTCCCGCTTGATCAAGAAATAAGACTCTCTTCCAAATCGTTAGGTAAAGCTTTGCCTACTATAGCACCTAGTTTTCAAAAGGTGAGGTCTGAATGCTGAATACTCGCGGTCCCATCGTGCCAAAAAAGGTGAGTTCAGAAAGCACATGTAAATGGTAAACTTGCGGTCCCATCGTGTCAAAGGGTGAGTTCAGAAAGCACATGTAAATGGTAAACTCGCGGTCCCATCGTGCAAAAAGGTGAGTTCAGAAAGCACATGTAAATAATAAACTCGCGGTCCCATCGTGCTATAGGGTGAGGTCAGAAAGCACATGTAAATGGTAAACTTGCGGTCTCATCGTGTCAATGGGTGAGGTCAGTAAGCACATGTAAATGGTAAACTCGCGGTCCCATCGTGCTAAAGGGTGAGGTCAGAAAGCACATGTAAATGGTAAACTTGCGGTCTCATCGTGCTAAAAGGTGAGTTCAGAAAGCACATGTAAATGGTAAACTCGCGGTCCCATCGTGCTAAAGGGTGAGGTCAGAAAGCACATGTAAATGGTAAACTTGCGGTCTCATCGTGCTGTGCTAAAAGGTGAGTTCAGAAAGCACATGTAAATGGTAAACTTGCGGTCCCATCGTGTCAAAGGGTGAGGTCAGTAAGCACATGTAAATGGTAAACTCGCGGTCCCATCGTGCTAAAGGGTGAGGTCAGAAAGCACATGTAAATGGTAAACTTGCGGTCTCATCGTGCTAAAAGGTGAGTTCAGAAAGCACATGTAAATGGTAAACTCGCGGTCCCATCGTGCTATAGGGTGAGGTCAGAAAGCACTTGTAAATGGTAAACTCGCGGTCTCATCCTGCTAAAAGGTGAGTTCAGAAAGCATATCTCAATGGTAAACTCGCGGTCCCATCGTGCCAAAGAAAATGATCAACTCGATTTCACATCGTGCTAAAAGGTGAGTTCAGTAAGCACATGTAAATGGTAAACTCGCTGTCCCATCGTGCTAAAGGTGAGGTCAGAACGCACGTGTAAAGGGTGAAGTCAGAAAGCACATGTAAATGATAAATTCGATTTCACATCGTGAAAAAAGGTTAGTTCTGAAAGGATACGTAAACGGCAAACTCCCGATTCCTTCGTGCCGACTTGTTACGAGTTCTTCTATAATGGTGCTATGTACCTCAAGGAGTGCATGGGTAAGTTTAAAAGGCGATCTAGAAAGCGCCACGGGACAGAGAAGGCCTCTCTGGTTTACTCTACGCTGTAATCTTTTGTATTGTATTATAGCCAGATTGTATATTTAGTGCGATGACATCAAAGCCTTTTGAGTCATTCTACACCAGTGAAGTCTAAATACCAAATAACGTTTCATTTCGTTTACCTTATTCTGTGCAAACAATGGTGCTAGGGGCCATTGTGTTTCTACGTTTTAAGCATATGTGTGAACAGTTGGGTTAAAATGACTGAGGTAAACTGAAAACTGACAAGAGGCCTTATTTCACCGGTAATTCCTCTGACCATTTGCTAAGTATCACACAGTCGTCATTGTTCTGGTTTTACTCTATGTTGTAATCTTTTATGTCCATACTGTACAGTATGGGCCTCACTTGTTTCCGGCGGACACGCTTTTTGTGTTCGCTGAACACAAACTGCATGCGTCTGGGTATCTCGGCGATTCTACTTCCGTAAATACATAAACATAACTCAGCAAATAACTGCGGTATTAATATTTCAAAATGTAAATATTTATCAGATATTCGATACTTTATATGCGCTTTATTTTGTTTGCGACATAACATTTATTGCTACTATTCAGGCTTACAGAAATGTAATTACAAAAAGATCCTTGGTATAACATCCGTAAAATCCCCTTTGACTATTAGAATACCCTACGTACGTAGAACATCTGTAAAATCCCCTTTGACTATTAGAATACCCTACGTACATAGAACATCTGTAAAATCCTCTTTGACTATTAGAATACGCTGTATTTATTTATTTATTTATTTGATTGGTGTTTTACGCCGTATGCTAGAATATTTCACTTATACGACGGCGGCCAGCATTATAGTATAGAATAGTAGTATAGAATTATAGTATAGAGGAAACGAACCTTCGTGGAATAAACATCTGTAAAATCCCCTGTGACTATTGTACACTATTGTTACACTTTATATATGTAAAACGTAAAATCCACCTTGTTGTGTGTAATATCTAGCTTGACTATCTAAAAGCAGAGAAACACCCCCTGTCTATAGAGCATCTATAAAATCTCCCTCGTTATATAATATTAGAAAAACACTCCATAACTATAGAACATGTGTAAAATCTCCTCATTACATAGCATTAGAGAAACACTTTCTGACTACTGACCATGTGTAAAATCTCTTCTCATTACATAACATTAGAGAAACACTCTCTAACTATAAAACTATAGAATGTGTAATATCTCGCCTGATTATCTGACAGCAGAGAAACACTCCCCAACTATAGAAGATGTATAAAATCTCCCTCGTCATACAATATTAGAGAAACACCCCTTGGCTATAGAACATGTGTAAAATCTCCCTGATTATCTAACATTAAAGAAACACCCCCTGGCTATAGAACATGTGTAAAATCTCGCCTGATTATCTAATATTAGAGAAACACCCCTGGCTCTAGAACATGTGTAAAATCTCCCCTGATTATCTAACAGCAGAGAAACACCCCCTGGCTATAGCACGTGTAAAATCTCCCTGATTATCTAACATTGGATTGATTGGTGTTTTACGCCGTCTAACATTAGAGAAACACCCCCTGGCTCTAGAACATATGTAAAATCTCCCCTGATTATCTAACATTGGATTGATTGGTGTTTTACGCCGTCTAACATTAGAGAAACACCCCCTGGCTCTAGAACATATGTAAAATCTGGCCTGATTATCTAACATTAGAGAAACACCCCCCTGGCCATAGAACTTGTGTAAAATCTGGCCTGATTATCTAACATTAGAGAAACACCCCCCTGGCCATAGAACATGTGTAAAATCTCGCCTGATTACCTAACAGCAGAGAAACACCCCAAAGCCACAGAACATGTGTAAAATCTCGCCTGATTATCTAACATTAGAGAAACACGCCCTGGCTATAGAACATGTGTAAAATCTCGCCTGATTATCTAACATTAGTGAAACACCCCTTGGTTATAGAACATGTGTAAAATCTCGCCTGATTATCTAACATTAGAGAAACGCCCCTTGGCTATAGAACATGTGTAAAATCTCCCCTGATTATGTAACAGTAAAGAAACACCCCTAGGCCACAGAACATGTGTAAAATCTCGCCTGATTATCTACCATTAGAGAAACACGCCTTGGCTATAGTACATGTGTAAAATCTCGCCTGATTATCTAACATTAGAGAAACACCCCCTGGCTATAGAGCAGGTGTAAAATCTCGCCTGGTTATGTAACATTAGAGAAACACCCCCTGGCTATAGTACATGTGTAAAATCTCGCCTGATTATGTAACATTAGAGAAACACCCCTAGGCCACAGAACGTGTAAAATCTCGCCTGTTTATATAGCATTAGAAAAACACCCCTTGGCTATAAAACATGTGTAAAGTCTCACCTCATTATATAATATCAGAGAAATACTCCCTGACTATAGAACATGTGTAAAATCTCGCATCATTATATAACATCAGAAAAACGCCCCGTGGGTATGGAACATGTGTAAAATGTCGCCTGTTTATATAACATCAAACACTCATTATTCAACATCAGAGGCACGCTTCCTCGTTACAGAATGTGCGTAAAAGCAACAGAGCATGTGAAAACTCCCCTGGTGACTATAATCACAATAAAATTCACTCAAACAACAGAACATGTGTAAACTCCCTGGTAAATATAATACCTATAAAATTCCGGCAAGCAACAGAACATGTGTAAACTCCCTGGTAAATATAATACCTATAAAATTCCCTCAAACAACAGAACATGTGTAAAATCCCTGGTGACTATAATGCCCATAAAATTCCGGCAAACAACAGAACATGTGTAAACGCTTTGGTGACTATAATACCTATAAAATTCCCGCAAACAACAGAACATGTGTAAACTCCCTGGTAAATATAATACCTATAAAATTCCCGCAAACAACAGAACATGTGTAAACTCCCTGGTAAATATAATACATATAAGATTCCCGCAAACAACAGAGCTTGTGTAAACTCCATGGGGACTATAATACCCATAAAATTCTCGCAAACAACAGAACTTGTGTAAACTCCCTGGTGACTATAATACTTATAGAATTCCCTCAAACAACAGAACACGTGTAAAATCCCTGGTAACTATAATACACATAAAATTCTCACAAACAACAGAGCATCTGGAAAACTCCTCCTGACTATAATACCCATAAAATTCCCGCAAACAACAGAACATCTGGAAAATACCTTGTGACTATATAGCATTAGAGAACACCCATGACTGTAAAAGATCTGTAAAACATTCTTATTAAAAGTGAGCTTCTGAAAGCCATTGCACTTTGTTTCGCAGTGTGTATCAGTGTACTGTTACGTAGAAATAAATTAACATATATCTCCATTTGTTGCCATGTATGACTTGTCAAAGACTGTCGTACAGCCCATGTACTTTGAATCCATTCCCTTGTGGCCTCTTCGTACATGGAGGTTTACCCAGGGAGGTTTGCAGGGTTCTCAACCAGGCGTGGTTGTTTTCCTGGGACTCCGTCTGACTGCTTATAGTAATATGCACTCAGGTAAAGCACACTGCTCACGTGAATTAAAGCTGGCTGCCTTTACACAAGACCTTTGAAAAGATGGTGGGGGCCTCCGTGGCTCAGTTGGTTAGCGCGCTAGCGCAGTGTAATGACTCTCACCAATGCGGTCGCCGTGAGTTCCAGCTCATGCTAACTTCCTCCCCGGCCGTACGTGGGAAGGTCTGCAGCAACCTGCGGATGGTCGTGGGTTTCCCTTGGGCTCTGCCCGGTTTCCACCCACCATAATGCTGACCTCCGTCGGATAAGTGAAATATTCTGGAGTACGGCGTAAAACACCAATCAAATAAATAAATAAATAAATAAATAAATAAATAAATAAATAAATAAATAAATAAATAAATAAAAGATGGTTCCTTGACAAGGCCTCTAAAAACGTTTTCTAATAAAGTTCAAGTCCATTATCTGGAGTCTTAGAAAAGCACTTTCTCAATACACCGACAAATCAAAATCTTGCTTTTCGTCTTTATGATGACATCAGTAACATTGTAAACAAACTGTGGCAAGAGTTGCCATAAAACCTCACTGATCTAGTTCGTGGGGTGGTGAAATGTAGCACACGATACAGTGTTATTTCGTTCAGGAACTTATTGAATATGCTCTCTTTAGAATTTGTTGCAAGTACGTACTTGATCTGTTTTTGGATCAATAATTACATAAAGGCTGCTTAAAATCACGGCAATTAAAGAAACAAACAAACAGCACAAAAACTAAATTTTCTTAATTAAATCAGAAGCAAGCTGGACACACATGTAACTTCCGTATGTCACAGGTATTTAGCTGAGTCGTAAACTTTAACGCACTGAGTTGTCACCAGCGGTCTATTTCTAACTGTACAACCAGCTGTATATTACCCTGATTGATTTGTGTTCGTGTTTACCATACTTGAAAAAGGAGGAGGAAGGGGGGACGTGAAGGAGGAGGGGAGGGGTGTTAAACAGTATTTGTTGGAAAGAGAAGAAAAGAGGGTGTCTGTGGGTTTAATCGATGAATTCCACTTTGTCGTCGACTTTAAACACGGGTATGTACCCAGAGTTGCAGCTAAGCGCTATCTGTGAACCTTTCTACACAACTACAGTTGAATATGACCACGGGGTCAGCTGAGGTGCTGAGCACTTTGTGTTGTGTCTTGTAATGGCATTTGAATGGGGAATTAATTTCAGTAAGTTTCACGTACGGTTAACCGTTCAATAAAGGAGATAAATATGTAATCTAAACTCTGTCCGGATATGGTTTGCCAACAGCGACCACAAGGAACAGTTCAATCCTGTAAGCTGGTTTTACATATGGAGAGAGGTATACAACACCTTCCTGTTTCGCCAGCCTGGATGGGTTCAACCAGAGCCTGTTTATATATACCCTGTACATATTGTCCATGGCATTAATTTCCTTAACTACTGAGATTTTTCATTGCAAGCTTAGAGTCGGTGGTTTAAAAATAATCAGCCTTATTCTGGAATGAACGCTGTCAGCAAATTTGTCTCATCAGGCCAGAAATTCATGCCGTCCATGAATATTTACGTAATACTCTTAATTAGAAATCGCCCGATCAGTGGGGTTGCCCACAAACATTATACAATGCTAGAATTGCATGGATAACTAAAAATTATGTCAGTGTTTTTCACCTGGTGAAGTCACAAGACTGCTCAGCCCACTCCGTGAGTATACGACTAGAGTTTATTCAAACGTATTGTAAACCATAATTGCGTAAAAAAGTTTTTTTTTGTTAATGTTCTGTGTAAGACTTGGTTGACTAAGAAGGAATCTTTTATGCGTAACTGGAAAGTACATGTGCGATCAAGGTACTCAGAGAGCAACTTGTAAGTGGTCATTAGTTGTTTCATTTCACAAGAAATGAATCATTTACAGTGAAGTTACTATAAATGTTATATGCTGCAGTACTATTACGATGGAATTACACTTATTTGTACTAGTTAACGGGATGTACAGTCATTTAAGAATTACTTTTATGCTGGGTAGAAGCTGCTTTTGAAATGGTTGAAAATGAAAGAAAAAAGGCATGTAAAAGTGAATATCTTTGGATAAACCATTGGAACCTACTTAATACAGTTAAATGGTAGAAATCTATGATATGCTTTGTGAACCATATACATTATAGGATGCTAATGATGTGATACAGAATTTTCTATTTTCAATTCCACCTTTGGAAATATCACTGTGGAGTTTTCTAGTATAATGTTTATACATGTAAATAAACGATTTCAGCATTAAATAGGTTTTGGGTTGAAAAATGTTTGTGATGTCACTGGCACCTAAATTCGTCTTTGAACCACCTTGAAATATCTGATTACATATTATTCAGTCAAAAAATTGATGTAGCCTTGAGTGGCCGGTTCATTGACGCTTACTTTATCCCTCACTTCCTTTTACACGGAAGCCGATTTTCTTTATGTTAGAGTTGAGCAGGTCTGTGGTATGATTCAGGTTACATGCGTGTTTGTGTAAAACTGGGGTGTTGGCCTTCGCGCATGTCTTATCTTTCTGCAATGATAGATCGCATGGCTACGAATGCTTCAGTTCTTGCATACATACATCTTTCCAATGATAATGAATAGAAAGATACTTGAGATTTCATAGCAGCATTATTCATTACATTTCTATTGATATTCACTTTACACTTTGCTTGCCAGTAAAATACCCCTCAACCCTGCCCTCTCCCCACCATGTCGTTGGTGTATGTATAAGGGAACTACCATCATCTTCATACTGTACTTTGCCCGCCTATGACACTGGTGTATACCAGTAAGAAAACTTTACTACTGCAGCTTCCCTCTGCATTTTGTCCAGCGATTGGTGTATGCCATTAAGAAGATTCTGTTGCACCATCTCCATTGTTCACTTTTCCCGCCTATGACATTGGTGTATACCAGTAAGAAAACTTTACTACTGCAGCTTCCTTCTGCATTTTGTCCAGCGATTGGTGTATGCCATTAAGAAGATTCTGTTGCACCATCTCCATTGTTCACTTTTCCCGCCTATGACATTGGTGTATACCAGTAAGAAAACTAGTCCAGCTTCCTTCTGCATTTTGTCCAGCGATTGGTGTATGTCAGTAAGAAGATTCTGTTGCACCATCTCCATTGTTCACTTTTCCCGCCTATGACATTGGTGTATACCAGTAAGAAAACTAGTCCAGCTTCCTTCTGCATTTTGTCCAGCGATTGGTGTATATCAGTAAGAAGATTCTGTTGCACCATCTCCATTGTTCACTTTGCCCGCATATGACATTGGTGTATTCGGTGTATGTCAGTAAGAAGATTCTGTTGCACCATCTCCATTGTTTACTCTGCCCGCCTATGACATTGGTGTATTCGGTGTATGTCAGTAAGAAGATTCTGTTGCACCATCTCCATTGTTCACTTTGCCCGCCTATGACACTGGTGTATTCGGTGTATGTCAGTAAGAAGATTCTGTTGCACCATCTCCATTGTTTACTCTGCCCGCCTATGACATTGGTGTATTCGGTGTATGTCAGTAAGAAAATTCTGTTGCACCATCTCCATTGTTCACTTTGCCCGCATATGACATTGATGTATTCGGTGTATGTCAGTAAGAAGATTCTGTTGCACCATCTCCATTGTTTACTTTGCCCGCCTATGACATTGGTGTATTCGGTGTATGTCAGTAAGAAGATTCTGTTGCACCATCTCCATTGTTCACTTTGCCCGCATATGACATTGGTGTATTCGGTGTATGTCAGTAAGAAGATTCTGTTGCATCATCTCCATTGTTCACTTTGCCCGCATATGACATTGGTGTATTCGGTGTATGTCAGTAAGAAGATTCTGTTGCACCATCTCCATTGTTTACTCTGCCCGCCTATGACATTGGTGTGTTCGGTGTATGTCAGTAAGAAGATTCTGTTGCACCATCTCCATTGTTTACTTTGCCCGCCTATGACATTGGTGTGTTCGGTGTATGTCAGTAAGAAGATTCTGTTGCACCATCTCCATTGTTTACTTTGCCCGCCTATGACATTGGTGTGTTCGGTGTATGTCAGTAAGAAGATTCTGTTGCACCATCTCCATTGTTCACTTTGCCCGCATATGACATTGGTGTATTCGGTGTATGTCAGTAAGAAGATTCTGTTGCACCATCTCCATGGTTTACTTTGCCCGCCTATGACATTGGTGTGTTCGGTGTATGTCAGTAAGAAGATTCTGTTGCACCATCTCCATGGTTTACTTTGCCCGCCTATGACATTGATGTATTCGGTGTATGTCAGTAAGAAGATTCTGTTGCACCATCTCCATTGTTTACTTTGCCCGCATATGACATTGATGTATTCGGTGTATGTCAGTAAGAAGATTCTGTTGCACCATCTCCATTGTTTACTTTGCCCGCCTATGACATTGGTGTATTCGGTGTATGTCAGCGAGAAGATTCTGTTGCACCATCTCCATTGTTTACTTTGCCCGCCTATGACATTGGTGTATTCGGTGTATGTCAGTAAGAAGATTCTGTTGCACCATCTCCATTGTTTACTTTGCCCGCCTATGACATTGGTGTATTCGGTGTATGTCAGTAAGAAGATTCTGTTGCACCATCTCCATTGTTCACTTTGCCCGCCTATGACAATGTTGTATTCGGTGTATGTCAGTAAGAAGATTCTGTTGCACCATCTCCATTGTTTACTCTGCCCGCCTATGACATTGGTGTATTCGGTGTATGTCAGTAAGAAGATTCTGTTGCACCATCTCCATGGTTTACTTTGCCCGCCTATGACATTGGTGTATTTGGTGTATGTCAGTAAGAAGATTCTGTTGCACCATCTCCATTGTTCACTCTGCCCGCCTATGACATTGGTGTATTCGGTGTATGTCAGTAAGAAGATTCTGTTGCACCATCTCCATTGTTTACTTTGCCCGCCTATGACATTGGTGTATTCGGTGTATGTCAGTAAGAAGATTCTGTTGCACCATCTCCATTGTTCACTTTGCCCGCCTATGACATTGGTGTATTCGGTGTATGTCAGTAAGAAGATTCTGTTGCACCATCTCCATTGTTTACTTTGCCCGCCTATGACATTGGTGTGTTCGGTGTATGTCAGTAAGAAGATTCTGTTGCACCATCTCCATTGTTTACTTTGCCCGCCTATGACATTGGTGTGTTCGGTGTATGTCAGTAAGAAGATTCTGTTGCACCATCTCCATGGTTTACTTTGCCCGCCTATGACACTGGTGTATTCGGTGTATGTCAGTAAGAAGATTCTGTTGCACCATCTCCATTGTTTACTTTGCCCGCCTATGACATTGGTGTATTCGGTGTATGTCAGTAAGAAGATTCTGTTGCACCATCTCCATTGTTCACTTTGCCCGCATATGACATTGGTGTGTTCGGTGTATGTCAGTAAGAAGATTCTGTTGCACCATCTCCGTTGTTTACTTTGCCCGCCTATGACATTGGTGTATTCGGTGTATGTCAGTAAGAAGATTCTGTTGCACCATCTCCATTGTTCACTTTGCCCGCCTAAGACATTGGTGTATTCGGTTTATGTTAGTAAGAAGCCTCTGTTACGCCACCTTGGTTGTTCATTATAAGGTTGGTATTATTCACTGACATTGATGTATGTCAGTAAGAAAAATTAATTTCGCCATATTTCTTTCGCTTTTTGTCCGCTTATGGCATTGATGTAGGTGTGTAAGAAAATTCTGTTGCCCGGTCTTCCTTGTGCATTTGATCAGTGTATGACACTGGTGTAGGTCTGTAAGAAGATTCTGTTGCCAAATCTTTCTTGTGCATTTGATCAGTGTATGGCACTGGTGAAGGTCTGTAAGAATATTCTGTTGCCCAATTTTTGTTGTGCATTTGTTCTGCGTATGACACTGGTGTAGGTCTGTAAGAAGACTCTGTTACCTTATCTTTCTTGTGCATTTGATCAGTGTATGGCACTGGTGTAGGTCTGTAAGAATATTCTGTTGCCCAATCTTCCTTGTGCATTTGATCATCGTATGGCACTGTTATAGGTCTGTAAGAAGATTTTTTTGCCTCATCTTTGTTGTGCATTTGATCAGCGTGTAACACTGGTGAAGGTCTGTAAGAAGATTCTGTTGCCTCATCTTTGTTCTTCTCTTTGTTCGCCTAAGAGACAACATCAATGGTGATGACTCTAGATAGAGTCCAGTCATGTTCTGAGGCTTAACGTTTCACTACAAGCAGTCAAAATAAAATCCTGTTGTATAAACTGAAAGAGTGAGTGAGTGTTTAGGGTTTAACGTCATACTCAAACTGAAAGATGCTCAAACTGAAAGATGCTCAAAGCATTTCAGTGACTGAACTGTAATCTGTGCTTTTGTGTATGTTTTTTGCGTTAAGGTACTTGCGTGAATTGGAATTAAGGTCACACTCAAGATGATTGTACAAGTAGCCGGAGGAGGAATGGCCATACTGATATGATAGCAGTATACGTAAACTGTGTTTACTGCCCATTAAAGGTCAACTGAAAGACCAATGGGTACTTTTTCACAGACACTTTTCGAA
Organism: Liolophura sinensis; assembly: GCF_032854445.1. Taxonomy (NCBI): domain Eukaryota; kingdom Metazoa; phylum Mollusca; class Polyplacophora; order Chitonida; family Chitonidae; genus Liolophura; species Liolophura sinensis. The sequence continues at coordinate 55,132,879 of NC_088302.1, read as the reverse complement.
AGGAAATAAAAATATTTAGCTGCAAATGTGGATTTGTGTAAAATCGTCGATACTACATCTGGTTTATTTGATCGAATTCCACCTGTCCGTGTAGCTAATGTCTGTATTGACTTAGATGACAGTGATTTTCACATAGTAATGACGGATTATTTGTCTGGACACACCGGCTGACATCATTAAACACTGTGGTAATACATTATTGTTAAAGCAAGTCGATTTCTCCTAAGATCTCTGTTAATTCCCATCGCTCTAAAGCAGACAGTGCCATTTACGCTAGCAAGCAAGAGAAAATGATTTACGAAGGTTTGTGAAAGCTGGCCGAGTGTGTCAACTCTTCTATTTGTTATGTTGGAAATATTTGTTCTAAACTCGAGAGACACAAAGCGAAGTCTAAAAATCCAGGAGGCTAATTTGTCCTAGTAAATTACTCCGTGCTGAATCCGTCAAAATCACGCTTCACGTTGATAAAAGAGACGCGTCCATGTGTAAAAGAAGAGCGCGTGCATTTTCTCATCACAATAACAACATGAATACTCATCCCACTTGATGACCTCCTTAAACACCGCCTTCATGACCTCCACAGATCCTTAAATCGCCAAACACGCGTCTTGAATTCTGTGGTCCAGTTTTCACATTGAAAGTCAGTTATATGGTGTGTTCAGTGTGGTGATAATAAAACTGAAATAGAATATCGAGTAGTCTTCAGTATATGGGTGCATTCCGGATATTTGGGGGTTTAACAGAAACTTTAGAAGTTTCGTTCGTTCCATTACATTTAACACTACCTCATGCTATTCAAAGCCGCTGTATTGGAACTTCCATGACAAGAACAATGCAAATCTCCCGTTAGTGGCACGGTTAACATCTGTTTTGTTAGACTCATTGCTGATGTATATCAGCTATCCTTCCACACGCTGAGATGCCCCTTACCGACGGCAAATCCTCGAGAGCTATCGAGTTAGACAAAAAAAGACGTGACACTCGAAGAGACTAGGCCTCTGTGGATTTAGTTATCAATGAAACTGGACCAGTGAGTAATAGCGTACACAGACAACGGCGTTATGCACCGTTCTGCGAACACACGCACCTGTTTACTGATGGGCTATCACTGTATTGGTCTGTTAAACAAGTCAGAGGATACGTCACTTCTCTCTGAGTTATCTGGGGGTCGACATGCAGGTAAAATCAATCAGCGTACATCTTACCCCTTCACAAGCCTCTGGGGATTGGGAGTATGAGGGGAGGGTTGCTTACCTGCGGAATACTTCGCCGAGGTTTAACTTATTGATAGGCTGTGTCGCGGGTACGCTGTCAGGATGGGGATTTAGGGTAAGTATGTCAAGGGTGTATTTTTATTACCTCTATTTCACGAAGTATTACCACGTTACATATGATCTGTGCTTCTGATCGGATACTTTTTAGGGTGATTTCAACAAATATCCGGCTTTTTGTCTGAAATGTAAGAGAGCAGATTTCATTTCAGCGAGGATAAGATAACAAGATCGCTTCTCCTCAACCCGCCAGGGTGTTCAGAATTTTGTTTGATAGAAATGTCCCATTAAATGCTTTGTTCATTTAATAACCGTCGTCATAATGGCCGGTTGCGGTCACCATCATTACTAATTGCCGTGACCATCATTACGAATTGCCGTGACGATCATGTCGAATTGCCGTGACCATCATCTCGAATTGCCGTGACCATCATGACGATTATCTTTATAGTCAAAAGCCGTAATAGAACACTGATCAAATGAATAAACATATGTATTGCATATACTGAAAACAATTTCAAGGCAAAAACTTGTGGTGTCTGTGGCAGACCCTATGAGGCTCCCAACGATGAACGAGTAAAGCTTCAGTAACGAATGATTAATTTAATTAAACAGATATTATGTGTCCTGAGGCAATGACTGCAGGCGTTGCGCAGTAGACTGCATGCACAGAACATTTCGATCACAGATTCAGTCAGTGCAATATATAATCTGTCATTGTAACATGGGATCGGGAGGCACAAGAGCAACGTAGAGGCCGTGCTTCCTGACATCCCTTAAAACAAACCGCTGTGACATCATTCCCAGATGGAAGAACACTTGCGAAGGTGACAGATTGACGTTCTTGTTGTGACGGAAGCTGTTTTTGATTCCGTCATTTGCCAAAGCATAGATCAATCTTTCATCAACAAGTTTTAACCTGAATTTCTATCGGCATCCCCGGGATGTAGATGTAAACCAACCAAATCTGTAGGTTTTTCTCCTGAACAACAGTGTATTCACATTCAGTTCTCCACTGGGAGATTTCATAGTTAACGTACTGATTTCTCCCCGAAACAGAAACAACGGAAATGACATTAACGTCGATATAAAATTTGGTGTCATATTTATTGAGATCGTTACCATAAATTAATCGGCAAATATGGTTGGAGTAAACCCTTATTTCCCGTGAAAAAGGATCACATCGGATAGAACTACATCTGACAGTTTACTACACACAGGATACAACTACATCTGACAGTCAGCTACACATAGGATACAACTACATCTGACAGTCAACTACACATAGGGTACAACTACATCTGACAGTCAGCTACACATAGGATACAACTACATCTGACAGTCAACTACACACAGGATACAACTACATCTGACAGTCAACTACACACAGGATACAACTACATCTGACAGTCAGCTACACACAGGATACAACTACATCTGACAGTCAACTACACATAGGATACAACTACATCTGACAGTCAGCTACACATAGGATACAACTACATCTGACAGTCAACTACACACAGGATACAACTACATCTGACAGTCAGCTACACATAGGATACAACTACATCTGACAGTCAGCTACACACAGGATACAACTACATCTGACAGTCAACTACACACAGGATACAACTACATCTGACAGCCAAGTACACATAGGATATAACTGCATCTAACAGTCAGCTACACACAGGATACAACTACATCTGACAGTCAGCTACACATAGGATACAACTACATCTGACAGTCAACTACACATAGGGTACAACTACATCTGACAGTCAACTACACATAGGATACAACTACATCTGACAGTCAGCTACACATAGGATACAACTACATCTGACAGTCAGCTACACACAGGATACAACTACATCTGACAGTCAACTACACACAGGATACAACTACATCTGACAGTCAGCTACACATAGGATACAACTACATCTGACAGTCAGCTACACATAGGATACAACTACATCTGACAGTCAACTCCACACAGGATATAACTGCATCTAACAGTCAGCTACACACAGGATACAGCTACATCTGACAGTCAGCTACACATAGGATACAATTACATCTGACAGTCAACTACACATAGGGTACAACTACATCTGACAGTCAACTACACATAGGATACAACTACATCTGACAGTCAGCTACACACAGAATACAACTACATCTGACAGTCAGCTACAGATAGGATACAACTACATCTGACAGTCAGCTACACATAGGATACAACTACATCTGACAGTCAACTACACACAGGAGAAGTACCTGGACCCTGGATCTACCGCTCTCGAAGCGGATGCTCTATCAACTGTGCTATCGGGGCCGGTAAAAGTGGATGATAAATGTACAGTTTATTGTATCAAGATAATGAAAAATGCTCGGTGTAAAGTTCTAATGCAATGATGAAGTAATGTTCACTTTCCAACGCGTAAACTTTCCTGTTGCCAAGTACGTGAATGTCATTGGAATTCGCATCTCAAAACCGACTTCACAAAACCACGTCTGACTTCAGTCAAATTTTAAAACCTCGTCACAATACGTAGCCCACTTGAAAGTTTAGTAGTTGCAACACTTGACACATGTGTCTTACAATAACATGTATGATGCGGTCAGAATTTAAATTTCTAGGGTAAATCAGAAAAGGCTTTGCAGAATCAACCTTGCGTTAGTTTATTCTGATTGTACATCTTGTGCATTAGAACTTAACCAAATAGATCCATTCTGTCACATGACATGAGAAAACCATACGTGGGACCGGGATATTAGGTCTGGTATGATGTAATCAGGTTCCAGAAATCTGTCCACCATACATGTATACGTGATCTGTCCACCATACATGTATACGTGATCTGTCCGCCATACATGTATACGTGATCTGTCCGCCATACATGTATACGTGATCTGTCCACCATACATGTATACGTGATCTGTCCACCATACATGTATACGTGATCTGTCCACCATACATGTATACGTGATCTGTCCACCATACATGTATACGTGAAACACGCGACAGCCGATCGATCTGCATGTCAACGTATCAAATACAATAATGACCAGGAAGACTGCTCAGCAGGCTTTTAAGTGATGCGTGGTACGACGCACAGACGAAAACTTGTCCCTCTCATATTCACCTATTGTGTCTAGTAGAGAGTAAAAACGAAGGGTCGAATTTGCTGTTGTATAGTTATTTTGATGTTCTGTTCTCCGTGAGCTTACCTGGAGAATGGTCTTTGCGGGCGAAGGCTTTCCAGTATGTATATAAGCACAAGATCTGCCACGGTCCGACCCATTATGTGAGACAAGACAATAGCGGGGATTAAAATTGTTTTCTGTGGAATATCGCCATAGGAATGTTAAAGCTTTAAAACCCGTCAAATCGATATTGATGTCAAGGTTGTACATCTGGAGTATGTCAAACTGTCATCAGGTAATCAGATGCGCAACAGTGCTACCCCGGACGTAAATACCGCGAACTGGGCGCCTCTGACCCAGGTGCATGCAAAGACCATTACTGTTACACATCACAGAACAGAGGCCGACTTCCCCAGGTTCAATAAAGTTCATGTTAATATGCTATTCGATGACCACTAATAAAACTAGGCTAACCTTGGTGAAATTCAAAGTGCAATGTCAAATTTTGAGCTGTTACCATGGTTTCTGTCTTTACTTTACAGATCACCATTCTTCAAATGAAGGTCTGCTTACTTTATGCTTTGTTCTTTCAGATTGCGTGACTGTCTGACGTTTGGCATAACAACAATGACCCCTGTAAAAGGTCTCGGGGTCACTTCCTGCGTGTGTATCTTGCTCACAACCCTGCTGCTTGCGTCACCCGGAGAATGGCGTGTTACCGGAGCGTTCAGGCAGGCTGACCTGGGATGCAGACAAGAGGTCAATTGTCGTCGACCGGAGTGTGTTTGTCCCTTGACCAAACCCCCGCTCGGCATGGCCCCTCGAGACATACCACAACTTGTGTACTTCACCTTCGACGATGCCGTCACTGACTTTACTTCCCGCGCCTTCAACACTCTTTTCCCTCCCGACAGAACGAACCCGAACGGCTGTCCCATTCCTATGACGCTGTTCATATCTCACGTTAGTACAAACTATGACCATGTAAGATCGTTTTATGAGAGAGGTATGGAACTTGCTGTTCATTCCGTGAATCATAGACATATACGTACGAACAATGACATGCTATATGAAGCTGTTCAGCAAAGGAAAAACATAGCAGCCAAGGCGGGAGTGCCAATTGAGGCCATAAAGGGCTGGAGAAGTCCATTTCTTCTACCGCATGGGAACAAACAAATGGAGATACTGAGAGACAATGGTTTTCTTTATGATAGCACCTTGACGATTGAACGCGCCGGAATTGACGGCTACACGTACTGGCCTTTAACACTTGACTACGGATGGCCCTACCCTTGCATGGTTGTACCGTGCCCTACAGCAAATTTTACTGGTTTCTGGGAAATACCGATTGTCTCTGTGCTTGACTATCAGAAGACTTTCCCCTGTCAGTACATAGACGGCTGTGTGCAGCCCCCGCCAGACGAAGAGGCGGCATTTCTATACCTTTGGCAAAACTTTGAAAGCTACTACAGAAAGAGTCGGGCCCCATTCGGTATTAACATGCACGCAGCGTGGTTCGCCTGGCCAGAGAGGTTAGCAGGGATGAATAGGTTCATACAGGAGCTGGCTAAACTGGATGACGTTTACATTGTTACTGTACAGCAGTTGATAGAATATATGAAAAATCCAGTAAAATTAAGAGACGTCAATACGTTCGAACCTTTCCAGTGTAAAAGCAATAACCTGATCAAGTCTGCAGGTGGTGCTCTCTCCAGGCCCCAGCCGAGCCCAACACCGACGAGGCGAACCACAACGACGAGGCGAACAGTAACCTCCAGGCGAACAACAAGACGGACAACACGGCGACCGACAACATGGCGACCAACGACAAGGCGACCAACGACAAGGAGGACAATAACAACCACATGGCGACCACCCACAAGGAAGATACCAACATGGAGAGCACCAACAACCCGTCCAACAACCCGGAGACCAACAACAAAGCGTACAACAACATGGCGACCACCCACAAGACGGGTGCCAACATGGCGTGCGCCAACAAAGCCAACAACAACATGGCGAGCACCCACAAGGCGGGTGCCAACAACAGTGCGACCAGTAACGAGGCGGACCACAAAATCGCGACAAGTAACGAGGCGACCAGTAACGAGGCGGACAACAACATGGCGAGCACCAACAACACGGCGGCCTACAACAACAAGAAGACGCACAACAACATGGCTTCAATCCACAAGGCGGCCAACGACAAAACAAACAACTCGAATATGGACTACTCCATCGACTGTACGACGAACGACACGTCGACCGACTGTTAGTACAACTCTCCCTACAACAAGGAGAGTGTTGACATCTACGACAAGACGAACGACACGGGGAACGACAAGGCGGACAACATCAAGGAGGTCGATGCCGCCGACCACTCCGTCATCCACCAAGAGAACGACGAGATACACACTAAGTCGTACAACCCCAAGAAGAACAACAACAGGTCGCAGTACTCCAGCAACGCCGCCTAAACTGGTCACAACAACATCACACACATGGGACTGGAGATATAAGACGGCGACACCATGGTGGAACATCATTTTGAATCCCGTAACTGATCAGAACTGGTGGTTGAAAACAGAGGGTCCAGCTGTATCGACATCTCACCCGTGGTGGGAGACGGAGAGGAGAACTCCATATCATCGCCCAACGCCGGAGACCACGCCAGAGTACGTCACGCTAACGACACGCCAGTCAACTCGGGTGCCAACGACAACGCGACGCTTTAGGCTCAAACTGACAGAGATTATTCCCAAACCTACGTCAGCGCCGTCTTGGGCGTACTGGACTCGACACACGGACGACTGGCAACCGACAACCCGATCACGTATCTTCCCGACATTTCGTCCAGACATACACCGGCCTATAGCACACCCAGCATCCTCAGAAAAATCTGCACCCAAAACTGAGTGTCTCCAAGGTGTCAACTGTTTTGTTCCAAAATGCTTTTGTGACGGTAAACAGAATCCACAGAGAGTTCCCTTGGAGAAACGTCCCCAGCTTGTATACATAACGTTTGAGGGGCCGATAACGCCTCAGATATACATGGAGTTCGTAAGGTTATACTCATCGCGCAGAAGGAACCCAAATGGTTGTCCTGTAAAGGCGACGTTCTTCATTCCCAGCAGCTCAACCGATCCGGGTTACACTAAGACATTGTACGAAAGAGGTAATGAGATCTCGCTACTCGCACATCGCGGCGATCCCATTCGGCAGAGGGATCTCTTGTCTGTCAGGACAGGCATTCCAAAACTGGACATTAAGGGCTGGCGCGCCGAAAACCTAGCTCCTCTGTCTGAAACTTTCTACAATATTCTTCCTAAATATGGATTCAAGTATGACTCTACCATGATAACGACTCGGGAAAAGAGTGGAGAACAACGTTGGCCCTTAACCCTGGACTTCAGCTGGACCCGCCAGTGTAACATCCATCCCTGCCCCACGGAGCCACACCCCGGGGTATGGGAGGTGCCAGTCACAGCAGGCTATGACATCCACGGCCTCTATCCGTGCACCTATATGGATGGCTGTCACATGCAGCCTCAAACCACTAACGACACCTACAAGCTACTCTGGGACAATTTCCAAACGTTCTACACACGCAACCGCGCTCCGCTTGGCATCCATTTACGCCACACATGGTTTCATTACTTCTACCTATTTAAACTGGACGCTCTAAACCAGTTCATAGAAAAGCTGGTGTCCATGCAAGATGTTTACTTAGTAACAATAAGCGAAATGCTGGACTGGATGAAAGATCCCGCTCCATTAGACGAACTAACTAATTTCCAAAGCTGGCAATGTTTTTAACTTCTCCAGACTATTAGTCATATAATGCATAAATTTTGATTATTTTGTTAATTGTGTGTAATTTATTCATGTATTAAGTAGGTTTCTTGATGTTTTAGAGCCTACATATTTGCAAAGCGCACTTTCAACTGCTCTCACCTGAAGGGAGATAACTTCAGTTCCTAGGTTACGGTGCTTAATGTATATGATTTGAGACAAGATGATATGCACATATTTGTACATATGGCTGTGTCCAGTATATACTCAGACATGGTCTGCTAGTGCACAGAACAAGGGGAGAGAACTTTTGTGACCAGTCTTACTGCAGACGAGATAATATGTAACAATTGTCAAAAATTGACTAGGAAGTTCATACAATGTCTTACTTAATAACAATCCGCTACACGCTTCCCAAAATGCTGGAAATGCTGTTAACAAGGTCTTATCGTTTAAGAATTAGCCAGAATTAAATATAGAGTCAATGCGTTATTTTTCAATCATATATCAGCGGAATGTGCGGAAATCCCGAACCCGACACCAAGGTATCAGACTTTGTATTACTCCTAATCTCGACTCGCGGTCAGGTAAAATACTGACTATAGTTATCTATTTCTAACGATCGGACTCAAATTACAGCAATAAATAACAGCAACAGGTATCTATTGTTTATTGTGTTTAATGAAACGGATGCACTGGGTCAAGAATAATGTCAATAAACAAAACAACAACAACAACAACAAAACATGCACGCCTTCGGTATTCTTAATATTGTCACATTTGTGACCATTCGGGGTCTATATTCGGAATTTCTTTACAGAGGCATCAAAGAGGTCAGAACATCAGTCGTAATAAGATGATCCGGGTTCTGATGTTAAAGATAAGTTTTAATAATGAGGGATATAATTACAAACGGCTTGACAGAGTTGGATACGCTTATGCATACTTTAGAATATCCAAAATCATGTATGAGAAGGTCTGTTTAAATGGTAAGCAATTTTGGACTTGTGATAGATGTGCCTGATAATAAACACAGTGAAGTAGGGGTGACGGCCCTAGAAGTGGGGGTGACGGCCCAAGAATGATGGCTTGCAACAATGGTTCTTCGCTGACAAATACTCGGTGCCTCCAGTTGTAAATAATAATAATATGTTTTTTGCCACATGTAAAGTGCTGTATAAATGCTCAATGCAAAAAATAAATGCTGAAGCCTATTTAATGACATATACTGGTGTGTTACCTTGTCATTTGAAACACCTCGAGGCATGCTGATGAAACATTCTTTTTGAAACGACACTTACACTAACATACACACCGAAAGTGGAAAGTGACAGAGCAACAAAACGTACAACAGGAAGCGGAAAGTGATAGAGCAACAAAACATACACACAGGAAGTGGAAAGTGATAGAGCAACAAAACATAGGCCTACACACAGGAAGTGAAAAGTCATACAGCAACAAAACATACACACAGGGAGTGGAAAGTCATACAGCAACAAAACAAACACACAGGCAGTGAAAAGTGATAGAGCAACAAAACCTACACATAGGAAGTGAAAAGTGATAGAGCAACAAAACATACACACAGGAAGTGAAAAGTGATAGAGCAACAAAACATACACACAGGAAGTGAAAAGTGATAGAGCAACAAAACATGCACACAGGAAGTGAAAAGTGATAGAGCAACAAAACATACACACAGGAAGTGAAAAGTGATAGAGCAACAAAACATGCACACAGGAAGTGAAAAGTGATAGAGCAACAAAACATACACACAGGAAGTGAAAAGTGATAGAGCAACAAAACATACACACAGGAAGTGAAAAGTGGTAGAGCAACAAAACATACACACAGGAAGTGAAAAGTGATAGAGCAACAAAACATGCACACAGGAAGTGAAAAGTGATAGAGCAACAAAACATACACACAGGAAGTGAAAAGTGATAGAGCAACAAAACATACACACAGGAAGTGAAAAGTGGTAGAGCAACAAAACATACACACAGGAAGTGAAAAGTGATAGAGCAACAAAACATACACACAGGAAGTCGAAAGTCATACAGCAACAAAATATCCCCAAAATTAATTCGTGGCCGGCGATATTTTTTTTTTATTTTGGTACAGCTCTAAACTTCTTTCTTAAAGCACCATATTCCCCAGTCACAGTGATCTCCTCAGAACATCTGATACAAAGCTAACGACGGACAAATGTCTGAGATTTTTGCCAATTAATTATTTACGCTGGACGAAACACAAACAAATTTCCCGTTTGTGTGGAATGTCCTTATTGAAAACAATGTCTAGTTTAAAATCAATGCCACAAATCCAAGACAATAAAAGAATTAAATAAAGGGATTAAACTGGCTATCCTGTCGGCAAGTCCTTTAGGCAGCTATGGCATCCAGTCCTAGCCTGTTAACAAGGGCTAAGCTAAAATTATCAGTGACTTCTAATTATCACATTACTTACACTATGGCATGCAAATCGTTTAAGCCACAATCGGCAAATGTGCCATCAAGTTATCCTGACCTTTTCACAATAAAAGGACATTGATTAAGGCTGGGGCGCAGGCTCCTCTCTTGTGAAAAATGTATTTAAGTTCTATACTACGAACACTAACTATCATACTTACAGTAATAACACGTTGTACTCCCAACATATCAGTGAACGTCTGTGGAAAGATCGACGGACATATAAGCCGTGAAATGCTTGAATTCCATGGTGGGCTAATTGGACCAGAGTTATAATGCTGAATTTGGGCCAGATGGAAAGAAGTTTTTCTGCTTTAATTTTTACCATTCAAAACTAAGGAGATTGAGGCTATGCAGATGCCATCCCCACAATTCACACCTGTTCCGCCCTGTTCCACTGTTCTCCTGTATATGATATGTGTTAAATGTTTAACAATGACATAACTGGTAAACATAACTGTGCTCTATACTTACGTGTCATCTGGTTAATCTAGAACGCTCTCCCTTCTCGGAACGATATTGGGTTAGTTTATCCAATAATGCAAAGGTGCAACAGCTTTGTGCTTTTGCGCAATTTTCCTTCGCCATGGACACTATATGGCCAACGATTTTCATCTTGTAAATGCATGTCACTTCTGGCATTCACAAGATTCTGGAAGCGTATTTGAACTGAATGTTTGCAAACACCATCAGCTTGTCAAGGGGACACTATTCCTGTAGCTTTTACAAAAGTTGTCCCCCTTTCCTTATCCAGTTGACCAAGTGGAAACGGTAAGCCCAGGCACATCATTACAATCAGTTAAGACAAAATTCTATTACAAAAGAAGTTAAAAATTTTTCCCCCTTAACAACTCAAAACTAACTCTTCAATATTTTTTTCTGTATACCGAAATAACTATAATTTAACGTCATTTGGCAAAAAACGCAAAATTCCTATTTTGTTTTACCTCAAACTTCAATCTGAGGTCAAAGCTGACAGCAAGTGTATGTTAGGGTGGTATTTCAGTTATAATTTTCGTTTAGGAATTCTTCATGTCGTCTACAGATACAGATGCCTATAGTCGCCTATATTCAGCTGAGGAGCCTCTCATCAATGCGGTCGCTGTGAGTTCAAATCCAGCTCATGCTCGCTTCCTTTCCGGCAGTACGGATGGTCGTGGGTTTCACCCGGGCTCTGCCCGGTTTCCTCCCACCAATCAAATAAGTAAATAAATAAATATATTCAGCTGTCTGTAAAATCAGTCACACTCGCTATCAAAAGTGCCTTTGGTCAGTGACACGTAACAACATGAGCTCAACACATTGGTATGTTTGAAGTTCAGGTTATTGCAAGGAAGTCAGGACACTTTTTTCTAAATTATAAAGATAAAGTCCATAAGCTCGGTTTCGACGGCAATAGCCCATTGCCTCGGGTAACGTCATAATTATTCCAAAACAAACCACATGCTGGATATTGGGTGGAGTTCAACATGCTTTGAAGGAGAGCGACACCAGTTACCTAAACTGCTATCGATTTTACTGTAAACCCTGTTTCTGATACTGCCATATTTGAAATTGTTTAAACGTTTTAGTATAATATAACCTTAATAAATGAATTTAATTGTGTCTGTTGCAGTATATGATCTCACGGCAGTATGGTTTTAAAGCTGGATGTTAGGAAATTTTGTTATAAATACAATGTATTCTATCCGCTGAGAGTGCAGTGTAGGTTGTCTTACTGCGTGGAGTTTGTTTCTAACCGCATGTTGGTGCACCTATTGTAAAACAAATTACTCTCAACGCCCATTTCCCAGCATGCCACACGTTTTTGAATAATTATGACGTCACACGAGGCAATGAGTTCTTGGCGTCGAAACTGATTTATTTATTTATTTGATGGGCGTTTTACGCCGTACTCAAGATTATTTCACTTATACCACGGCGGTCAACATTATGGTGGGAGGAAACCGGGCAGAGCCCAGGGGAAACCCACGACCATCCCCAGGTTGCTGCCATACCTTCTCACGTACGGTCGGAGAGGAAGCCAGCATGAGCTGGACTTGAACTCCCAGCGACCGCATTGGTGAGAGTCTGCGTCGGAATTGAGCTTATGCAGTTTAACATTATGAATTACAAAGAATGTGTTACGTATCACTGACTAAAGGCAATTTTGGTAGTGAGTATCACTGATTTTACAGACAGCTGAATATAGGCGACTCTCTAAAAGAAAAAGACTATAACCATGATTGTAAAAGTCAAATCTTCACGACATAAATTCCTGCAGTTTTTACTGGATAAATCTCTGAATGTTTGATCCATTGGTTACCTCAAATTGTGATGATGATCAGTCTCGATCCCACACTGACCCATACACTCAATCTCACACTTACCCATACACTCAATCCCACACTGACCCATACACTCAATCCCACAAATACCCATACACTCAATGCCACACTGACCCATACACTCAATCCTACACTGACCCATACACTCAATCCCACACTTACCCATACATTCAATCCCACACTTACCCATACACTCAATCTCACACTTACCCATACACTCAATACCACACTTACCCATACACTCAATCCCACACTGACCCATACACTCAATCAAACACTCACCCATACACTGAATCCCACACTGAACCATACATTCAATCCCACACTTACCCATACACTCAACCCCACAGTGACCCATACACTCAATCCCACACTGAACCATACACTCAATCCTACACTGACCCATACACTGAATCCCACACTTACCCATACACTGAATTCCACACTGACCCATACACTGAATTCCACAGTGACTCATACACTCAATCCCACACTGACCCATACACTGAATCCCACACTGACCCATACACTGAATCCCACACTTACCCATACACTGAATGCCACACTTACCCATACACTGAATGCCACACTGAATCATACACTCAATCCCACACTAACCCATACACTCAATCCCACACTTACCCATACACTGAATCCTACACTTACCCATACACTCAATCCCACACTTACCCATACACTGAATCAAACACTTACCCTTACACTCAATCCTACACTGACCCATACACTCAATCCCACACCTACCCATACACTCAATCCCACAGTGACCCATACACTCAATACCACACTTACCCATACACTCAATCCCACACTGACCCATACACTCAATCCCACACTTACCCATACACTGAATCCCACAATGACCCATACACTGAATCCCACACTGACCCATACACTCAATCACACACTGACCCATACACTCAATCCCACACTAACCCATACACTGAATCCCACACTTACCCATACACTGAATCCCACACTTACCCATACACTGAATTCCACACTGACCCATACACTGAATTCCACACTGACCCATACACTGAATTCCACACTGACCAATGCACTCAATCCCACACTTACCCATACACTCAATCCTACACTTACCCATATACTCAATCCCACACTTACCCATACACTCAATCTCACACTTACCCATACACTCAATCCCACATTTACCCATACACTCAATCCCACACTTACCCATACACTGAATCCCACACTGACCCATACACTGAATTCCACACTTACCCATACACTCAATGCCACAGTGACCCATACACTCAATCCCACACTGACCCATACACTGAATCCCACACTGACCCATACACTCAATCCCACACTGAACCATACACTGAATCCCACACTAACCCATACACCGAATCCCACACTGACCCATACACTCAATCTCACACTTACCCATACACTGAATCCCACACTTACCCATACACTGAATCCCACACTTACCCATACACTGAATCCTACACTTACCCATACACTGAATCCCACACTTACCCATACACTCAATCCCACACTGACCCATACACTGAATTCCACACTGACCCATACACTGAATTCTACACTGACCCATACACTCAATCCCACACTTACCCATACACTGAATTCCACACTGACCCATACACTGAATTCCACACTGACCCATACACTGAATCCCACACTGACCCATACACTCAATCCTACACTTACCCATACACTCAATCCCACACTAACCCATACACTGAATCCCACACTTACGTATACACTCAATCCTATACTTACCCATACACTCAATCCCACAATGACCCATACACTCAATCCCACACTTAGAATTTCTGAAAATAGCTGAAGTAATCCCGTTACCTTCACTCTATGGAAAGCAAAGGAGAACATACATGAACAACAATGGTTAATGTCTTCTATTGGAAAACATATTAGGCAAGATTAAGAAACTATCCATGAGTACTTACAAATGAAACATTTTTGTTGTTGCGATAAAAGGAATTCATATTGATTTTCTTTTCACGTAGAACAAAAGGCCATTAGTCAATCGTTGGAGACCCACGACCCACGACGAACCACAATCTGCTGGATACGTTGTCGGTGATTATATTCATATTGCATGAATACAGAGTATGTGTAATTATAACACACAGGAAGGATGTACTCACAATATTTACTCGAGGATAACAACAACATTGTCGTCGACACATCGGCAGAATATCATAGTCATTACTTTGAAACGCTCTCTAAATGTCTGATCTTGTGTTTCTTTCTTCATAGAATCCTGAAGTTAGCGACACTTTTCTAAAAAATTGCTGGCATAGATTCGACAATGTCTGCTCTAATCCAACGTAAATGTGTCTCCTAGCCAAACTGACCGATGAGGCTTTGTAATAATTTTCACGCCCCATTTTCTGTCATTAAAATCTTTTTGATCTTAGAAGACTCACAAAGCTCGGTTATAATTGTCACAGGGAATGCTCATGGAATGCAGCGAACATCCACGGCTACACACTTTGTAAGACTTTGCAAGACGCTGTTAGTTGAGAAGACCATGTTGTCTCTGTGTTGAAAGAATGCATTAGTCAAATATTAAATTTATTTATTTATTTTATTTTGTTTGATCGGTGTTTTACGCCGTACTCATAAATATTTCACTTCTACGGCTGCAGCCAGCATTATGGTAGGAGAAAACCGGGCAGAGCCCTGGGAAACCCAGGACCATCGACAGGTTGCTGACAGACCTTCCCAGGTAGTGATAAATTAGATAAATAATTAACTAAATGTCTCCGTCCAAGTTCAGTGCTATTTACGCCTGTGGTAAATTGCGATGGGCTTTTAAATATTTCATGGCCTTGACATGACAGACATAAGCGACTTTGGCACTTAGAGAAGACCCCCCCCCCCCACACTACATATGGTTTGACCACCAATATAGCGGTTTTAGTGTACTCTACAGTCATATGTAGAGATTTGTTCTTCATTAGAACATTTCGTGAACAGCCAGAATGAACAACAGAATGCAGCTTTTGTGCTTAACAAAAAATCTAGTACAAAATCTTTCACGCTGCCAGAGATGAGTGGATAAATATTTTTGTTATAGCCTGATAAAGTATAGACACGTGATCAAACAACAAGCCTGTTGACAAAACCTTTTTCTTCTAAGTTTTGATATACAGTAATTCTGTTCTATCAACAATCTTGCTGTGTCCTTTCAATCGCGGAAGCAGTTATGTTTTCAGTTTTGCAAACCAGATTGATGGTGGGTTTAAACACAACGAATGTTGAGTCTACAAAGAGTAGATCACATTGTAAACTATGCCACTTTACGCGCTACAAGAAAAAAGACAGCAATGATGCACGCGGATGAACGTACGGCCATTCTTCTAGATTCCTATATCCACAAACTGACCATATCCTTTCAACCACGAACGCTTGTATGTTTACAATTATGCAAAATAAACCGTTGGTGCAGGCAATTTTCAAAAGGCATTTAAACACAGCTAATGTCGTGTCTACAAAGACACACAAGCGAGACAGAATAAAGGCAAGAACTAGCCCATGTCATTTTGAGGTTGTACCTTCATGTAAATTTGAAGATGGCATTGTGAACAATGGCACTTTACGTACAAACGGGAATACATCACAGCCATGATACTGGCGGATGAATAAAGGCCATTGTTTTATATCGAGCACATCAGAAGCATCGCTTCCTGTTTGCATTGCTGGCCATATTTTGCCATATTATAAGTGTTAAAAGATATACCTGACGAACCCAATTACCCCTTCCTCTCTCTACACTAAGTGCCATTAAAACGGCTCAGAAACCTCTCTATGCACAGATAAAACAATGAGTCGATGGAATACGAAAGGGGCTAACCGACATACATCACAATGGCGATGACCTAATGAAGATTTGATGCTTCTAACAAGATCATCAAAGCTTTTCACACTGATGACAGAAACATCAGAAGACTTTGCTGTGATGAAAGGACAGTCTGCTTTTCTTTTCAGGTAAAGCCGATGACTACGCGTCTGCAGCGACAAAACTTCTGAGTGACAATTCCCCAGCAGACAGTTTTCCTTTACGTAATGTAAACTAGCAGTTATTCACTCAAGTCCACTTGAGAGCAGTCATGTTCACTGTCATCCACTGTAACGGATTTTGCCGGGTTTGGAGATATCGGCTTTCACGCCTTTCGACATTCGTCATTTGTACTTTGTGAACTTGTGTTTCCCCAGTTGCAAATTTTTGAGACGTTGTTTTGGAGCTTGTGTCGGTATTTGTCTCTTTGTGCGATTACGTACATTTCATCCCAGTTTACCCTGAAAGTAACTTGATGTATATTTCCGAGGAATGAAACCTGCATCGCCTACTCAACATCAGGTGCGCCACTGTCAAAATGTCCGTCCTGACACCTTCACAGACAGTGCCCGCTACAGCTTGTCACTTATCGAACTGTCATCCCCTTAACTGTAGATTCTATAGTTTCGTGGACTGAACCACCTTTGTAAGCTGGATCCAGATTTGGGCGCTGTCATCAGAGAGGAACTATATATTTTTGTAATTATTTGTATTGTTTTGTACATTATTGTCAGTGGTTTTATTTGTCTATTTTTCCCGTATATGTATAGAACCTATTCAAGCGTCTTCTTGATTCTTTATTGGATATTCTGTAAGGCTATCGCTCTTCTGAGATTTTCACAAGCCAGTTGTTTCTATCTAACAACGTATAGCCTTGGGCTGAAGATTGGGCTGAACGGAATAGGGACGATCTAACAACGTATACCCCTTAATAATTTTGTTACCTTAGACATGCTCTCCCCCCAACCCCCCTCGATGCTTGTAGTCGCCTCGTGTACAATAACTGGCACAAAAAGCCAGATACGGTATTTAATCGTTTTTGTCGAGACCTTGACAAACTTCTCAGCGCATACTTTGAAGATGTGGTCGAAGTGGCTTTAATTGTGGCTGTCTTTCTGTAGACTCTCATTGGATTGAACAACATTTTCTGACTACAGTTGATGACGTTACTTTGAAAATATCTCCTGTAACCAGCTGTAAAGGTGTATGCCATAGTTACAATGCTGGGAGGGGCTTTATGACACTCACGGCGCAACATTTCCAAATCGCTCGGATATGATTTATTTATTTATTTGATTGGTGTTTTACGCCGTTCTCAAGAATATTTCACTTATACGACGGCGACCAGCATTATGGTGGGTGGAAACCGGGCATAGCCCAGGAGAAACCCACGACCATCCGCAGGTTGCTGGCTCGGATATGAAGAAACTCTTATGGATTCCAGCCACCAAATCATCCAGAGCGGCACACCAAATGGTGTTGGACTACGCTAAAAATAAAAAAAATACACGCTTTCTCTTTGTAGGAAGAATGCGTTAGCCAAATGTTAAATAAGTAATGAATGAAATGCCTTAATCCAAGTTTAGAGCTGTTATTTTCAGTAATATGTTATGGGCTTTCAAACATTGCATCACCAGGATAGAAACTGTCGAGTTTTGAACTTGGACAAGAAAATATTGCAGCAGAAAACAAGAAAATATTGCAGCAGAAAAAAATTTGCCCTAGATATTGTATGAAGCCCCACAGCTTAACGGTATTGCGTGTATTTCGGTGCAGTATATATAGAGAGGCCTGTTACAACAGGACATAATGTAAATGAACCCGATCTGGAAGCAGGTATACTGGATGACATTTGAAAAAGGTTTTCTGGTTAACAATAACTGTATTACATAGTGTCTCTTTTTAGGTCGATTAATATTATAGTAATACCGTTAAATGATAATGTTTAGAAATGCGATCAGAAAAACAAATCCGTTGACAAGCTATCTTGCACAGAGTAAGGAAATTTGTGATTTCTACTCCGCTGTGTTAACAATCTGGTTATATACATTCAAGAACGGAGGCATTTGCATTGTCGATTTTTTGCAATTTAAAATGTGCAACGTTAAAATGCATTTAAACACAAGTCATGTTCCGAAAGGCACACAAACAAGGAAGAAAAAAGGTAACTACTAGCCAATGCGGTGGTGACGTTTTACCTTTCCATTACCACTTTACGTCGTCTCTGAAAGCAATGTAACAATGACATTGTTGAAAAACAATTGAAAACAATGTATGCCTAATCATGATAATAAATTAAACACTGCTATGTTCTTTTGGATTGCGGAATATCAGAAGAAGAGATTCTGCTGTGGTAAGTTTGCTTTTTGACTTTTTAAGCACAGATTTTGTCATTGAAGGCTTGTAAACGTGTTACAAATGAAAAGCCGATGGTGTCACACTCTCAGTCTTAAATAATATACCTGACAAATTCCCATTTCCTATGCCGCACACTGAGTAGGTAATCAGTAAAGAATTTCTGAACATAGCTGAAGTAATCCCGTTACCTTCACTCCATGGAAAGCAAAACAGAACATACATGAGCAACAATGGCTAATGTCTTCTATTGGAAAACATATTAGGCAAGATTAAGAAACTATTCATGAGTACTTACAAAAGAAACAGTTTTGTTGTTGCGATAAAACGAATACATATTGATTTTCTTTTCATGTAAAACAAAAGGCCATTAGTCAATCGTTAGAGACGACAGTTCTGAACTTCACAAACAGCTGCTTTCTCAGCAAATTTTTTTGAAAAACTTAAAGACAGCGCTGAAGATTCCTTGCAGATGATGTAGCCACTCCAATGAAAGTATATCTGTATTATATGAACACTACAAAACATAATGTTAGTAAGTGTACATAAGTTCCTGAAGAGAAACACATGACTTGAGATCGGGATATTGCTGGAATACGTAGTCTCGCTTTTATTCACAGGTCAGTATTATGGTGGCAGGAAACCAGTCAGAGCCTGGGGAAAACCCACGACGAACCACAATCTGCTGGATACGTTGTCGGTGATTATATTCATATTGCATGACTACAGAGTATGTGTAATTATAACACACAGGAAGGATGTAGCCTACTCACAATATTTACTCGAGGATACCAACAACATTGTCGTCGACACATCTGCAGAAGATTATAGTCATTACTTTGAAACGCTCTCTAAATGTCTGATCTTGGGTTTCTTTCTTCATAGAATCCTGAAGTTAGCGACACTTTTCTAAAAAATTGCTGGCATAGATTCGACAATGTCTGCTCTAATCCAACGTAAATGTGTCTCCTAGCCAAACTGACCGATGAGGCTTTGTAATCATTTTCACGCGCCATTTTCTGTCATTAAAATCTTCTTGATCTTATTTGTCTATCTTTTCAAATGTATGTATTGAACTTATTCAAGCCCCTTCGTGTTCCTTTGTTTGATCGTGTGTAAGGCTATCGCTAATCTGAGGGTTATTCAAGCCAGTTGTTTCTATCTAACAATGTATTTCCTTGGGCTGACGAGTGGGCTGAATGGAATCTAACAACGTATACCCCTTAATAATTTTGTTTATGTTTCTTTGATCTCGGACGATTTACGCTTGGATATGAAGAAACTCTTAAGGATTCCAGCCAGCAAATCATCCACGCGTGCGCACTAAATAGTGGGTAAAGTAAAAAAAAAAACACTTTCTCTCTCAATCCATGGTTAGTGCTGTCATTAAAGGTAATGTGTGATGGGCTTTCAAACATCGTATTATCATGACAGAAACTGGAGACTGGCACTTAGGATAATAAAATACCGCACCAGGAAAATATTTGCCCTAGATATTGTATGAAGCCCCACAGCTTAACGATATTGCGTGTATTTCGGTGCAGTATGTATAGAGAGGTCTGTTACAATAGGCCATAATGTAAACAGAGAGATTAAACCGGCTCTGGAAGCAGATATACTGGATGACATTTGTGAAAGCATGCTTTATGATTAACGATAGCTGCATTATAAAATGCACTAAGACAATTAATATAACAGTAATACCTTTTACATGAGAATGTTTAGAAATGCGATCAGAAAACAAACCTGTTGACAAAGCTTTGTTCTACAGAGTAATAATATATTGGATTTCTGGTCCGCTATGTGAACAATCTGGTTGAATGTATGTCTTCAAGAAAGGAAGAATTTGTATTTCGATTTTGCCACCTAAATTCATTGTTTATGATACATTAAAATACGCTTAGAAACAACCAATGCCATGTTTAGAAAGGCACAGAAAGAAGAAAGAAACAAGGTAACTACTAGCTAATGTCATGTTGAGGTTTTATATTACCTGAAGATACATTTAAATATTGTCGTATAACGTGGAGTCTGAAAACAATATAATAATTGTATTGTTGAACAAATTAAATTCTTGAAAACAATGTTATCATGATACATTTGAATGAATTAAGCTCTGTTATGTTCTAGTGTATTTGGGGAAAAATGTATATGGAAAGCAGAGATTCCTCTAGGTATTGTTTGCTTTCTTGATTTTTTGAGCATAGATTTAGTCATTGAAGGTCCGTGACTGATACAAATAAAAACGGTGATGGTGCCACACTATCAGTCTTAAATAATAGATTAATTAGTAAATTATCAGTAAAGCATGCATAGAAATAGCTGTAAATAATAAGTCTATAATGCATTCAGAATAGAACCGACATGAGCAAAAATGGCTTTTATCTGATGCTGGAAGACACATTTGACAAGATTAAGAAACTGTCTATGGGTACTTACATTGTAAAATCTTTTGTCGTTGTGATGAACGGAACACTGTTTTTTCATGTAAAAGCAATCCCAACTTCACAAAAGACTGCTTTTTCAGCCAGTTTTATTGAGAAGACTTTGCACATATCAGACAGTGATGAAGACTCCTTATAGATGATATAACTGCTCGAGTCATATGTTTCTATTATATATCCAAATTTCTCATCAGTTATTGAAGAGAAACACATTGATTGAGGTCGGGATATTGCTGGAATGTGTATTCTCGCTTTTATCATATATCTTTAGCCCTTCCCCCGTGGAGTTACTATGGTCACATGTGTAAATACAATATATAGGATCTACACAGAGTATTCAATTGAGGATATCAATAGGATTGTAGTTGACGCCTCTACAGAATGGTATGTTAATTACTTTGAAAATCGCCCTCGAAGTGTCTTTGATCTTGGTTTTCTTTCTTTACAGAATCCGTTGATCCGAAAAATTTGTGCATGATTAAAATTGCTCACATGGTTTTGAAAATTTCTGCTGTAGCCCACTATAATTGTTTCTCCTAGCTATAATGACCGACAAGGCTTTGTAATACTATTCCAGCATCATTTTCTGTTATTAAAACCTCGTTGATCTTGGAAGACTCATACCGTTTGGTTATAATTGTCAACAAAGAATGTTCATAGATTGCAGCCAACATGTCATCCATGTCTTCACACTTTGTAAGACTTTGCATAACGCCGTTCGAGTGACAAAAACCATGTTCTCTAAGGGGTTTAAAGAATGCATTAATCAAATATTAAGAAAATGTCTCCATACAAGCTTTGCTGCTATTTATACCCATGGTAAAGTGTGATGGACTCCTGAAACATTTCAGGACCATGGCATGCCGGACATAACTGACATTTGCATTTAGAGAAGACAAGAAAACACATGTTTCTGATATGGTTTAAAGACCACCATAATAACGGTATTGCCATGTTTTACAGCAGTTGCCTGGTTTCCTCGCACCATAATGCTGGTCGCCGTCGTTTAAGTGGAAAAAAAAGTGGAGTACGACGTAAACTGCTAATCAAACAGACAAATAAATTCGTAAGGACATTTTGTGAAAAGCCAGAATGAACTGGATATATAATACTGGCTGATTTTATTTCTTCCAAAGCTTGTATGCCATCCTTCATAGTACAGTGAGATAACGAAGTCACTGTGGTTAACAGTTAGCGTTTGGAGAATGAGTTCGAACTCATACTTTTGTGTGAGTGATGATATCAGCCAACTTATATTAAATAAGTTTTATCATGATTTATTTATTTGTTTGGTGTTTTACGCCGTACTCAAGAATATTTCACTTATACGAAATGCAGCCAGCATTATGGTAGGTGGTTCCTGGGTCATTGCGCCGCGCCGTCGTGTTTATTCCCTTGGTCACGTAAGCCCCTATCATGAATTAGAATCGGTAAATGTAACGCCTGGCAACTGCACCGAAAACATACGTGAATCCTGCTTGAGACCACATGTGGTCGTCTATGATTAACTTGCCATGACATGTGTTATATGTAGCGGAACTATACGGCTGGAAGTTACGTTTGCTATATATTTATTTAGTTGATTGGTGCTTAACGGAGTGCCCAAGAATTGGTGATTTTCCTCACCCTAGACTTTATACATCGCTAGCACCGATATAGACTCACTTCAGTGCATATTTACAGATTTACAACTCGCTCGCTTCCCATATAACAGCAAAAGAGAAGTAAAGCAGAACTGAGAATAAAATTGGTCTTACGAAGGTGTCAGCAGCTGTAAATCACACCTGTAGCCTGTTTCGTTTGTTGATTGCACAGTTTCTTGCACTGGGGCCGATTCCCTGCCTTACCATATCCTTTGCGGTTGATATCATGACGTATAATGTTTGGTCTCAATTTGCCTGGTCGAATTGCCTGGTTAATTAGTATAATATATTCTAACCAGAAAAACCTCATATAATTTGACTAAAATATATATGCGTGAAGACATAACATAAATAGGCCTACATTTCAGATTTGTGTTAAAGTATGCTTGGTTTATGCACAAAAACAATTGACTGTGATCGAAGATAACTGCCTTGAACTTAACTTAAGAGTTATTTTTGAACTTAACTGGACAAATGCTCACCAAGTAGAGTGTATTCATCTCACCCTGGCATCTAGGGCATTGGTTCGGTACTTTAAGCGTGCTCAGTACAATGTAAGCTACTTAAGCCACGGTGCTGGAATGTTGCAGACATGACAAATATTACTGCACGTGGCACCAACAATATTGAATCACTGGTTGTTGGTCTTGTTAAATATGTATAGGTCCTGGTAGCCGACTGCGGGTTCTAAAGAGTCCATGAGCACAAGTCAGAGGTAATCAGGAAAGGAAATAGGTGAAGACAGTCTCGGGAGGGACTCATAAACAATATCGACATCTGAACTCTCCGTCAAAGACTAGTATGTAGGGTTAAGCGGATACGACGTACCGTTTTCTGTCATCGTAACTTGTTCTATTCCCCATGACAATAAGCCTAGACGAGCCATTCCGCGCCAACAAAGTACAAGAAATCAAATGTATGGAACTCCAGACAAACTTCAGGCATCTTACAGTATGGTATTTTATGTGGTATCAAGAGAATCGCCCCAGAATTTGACAGTGCAACGCATACCCCTGAGATGGACTCAAAGAGCGATCAAACATCGCTGACTGGGCTGAACGGAATCGAGACGATCTGACAACCCATACCCCTGAGCTGAACAGTGGGCTGAATAGAATCGTTGTTATCTAATAATGTATGCCCCTGAGCTGAATAGTGGGCTGCTCGGATTGGGGACGATCTAACAACGTATACTCCTGAGTTGATTTATTTATTTATTTGATTGGTGTTTTACGCCGCACTGAAGAATATTTCACTTATACGACGGCGGCCAGAATTATGATGGGTGGAAACCGGGCACATTCCGGGGAAACCCACGACCATCCGCAGGTTGCTGGCAGACCTTCCCACTTACGTCCGGAGAGGAAGCCAGCATAAGCTGGACTTGAACTCACAGCGACCGCATTGGTGAGATGCTCCTGGGTCATTACGCTGCGCTAGCGCGCTAACCGACTGAGCCACGGAGGCCCCACTTCCTGAGTTGAAGAGTGGGCTGCACGGATTGGGGACGATCTAACAACGTAAACCCCTGAGTTGAAGAGTGGGCTGCACGGATTGGGGACGATCTAACAACGTAAACCCCTGAGTTGAAGAGTGGGCTGCACGGATTGGGGACGATCTAACCTTTTCTGTTTGATGGAACCGTTTGACTGAAACACTATTCTCCCAAACCTGACTGAAATTGCCCACGTTGTCTTTAAAATATCTACTATATTTCGCTTGGACCGTGTTGAGCCTATTGTAGGGGACTAATTATACTAGCTATTTGACACTTTTCACACATGTTTATAATGTCTATAGTGTAAGAAGAGGTGTTAATAAAGACGAGGAAAGGAAAATGGTCACAAATTCCAGCCAAAAAGTCATCCACCAATGTGATACTTGATATTCATGCAAACCAGGAATCTCTTTGCCAGATATAAGATAGACTTCGTTAAGTAATTCTGGTGCTGGTAATAAATCAAATTTTAGTTGACTATTATTAAACTGTTGACTATTTCTCATTGCATGATTCCCTCATAAGATTTTTATTTTATGAGATGTCTTCATTTTTGGTGGTTTGTGTTGAGCGTGGTTTGGATCCCATTGTGGGTTTTCCCAGTTATCCATTCAGAATGCTGGTACTCAATGACATGAATCACTGTTGTGAAGTAACCAACAGCAAAATCTAAGTGTTGAGTCCCAACGCTGTATTTTCTATTACCAGATCGTAGGGTAATGCCTGCTCTAGATATAGTTTGAACACCTACAGTACTAATGTTACCTGCATTTTTCAGCTATAAATCAAACTGAAATGGGCAAGCACATTTTGTAAAAGGCAAGAATAAAGCCGATTTCCTGGTGGCCTTTTGGCAATGCAGATACTGGCCAATAATTGCATTATAATGTCTTGTACACTCAGCAGATTTTGAAGTAATATCCTTTATGTAATACTGTTTAGAAATACGATCAGAAAATAAGCCTGGTGGCAAAGTTATCTTCTACTGCGTTGCGTTTTATTGGATTTCTTCTCCATTCGGTCATCAAGATGGTTAAGCCCCTTCAGCCAAAGAGACATTTATGTTTTCCACCCTGTTAGCTAAACCTACAGTGTAAACAACTTTCTAACCTTATTGAACACTGTTAATGTGTTTATATACAATGTGCCAACATACAAAAAACATTCACAACACTAATAGCAGATATGATACATATATCTATATTACAGCATTCGTAGGGAGAACTTGGAAAACACTACTTTCTTTATTTCACACTTTTTGTCATATTTATAGTATTTACAATTTCAATTTGGTTTTCATCTTTAAGTGAAACAAAAGATAAGAAAATGGGAATCAAAATATAAAAAAATAAAAAAACAGCCAAACTTCACCTCTGAGGGATTCTAGTATCCTTAACTGAGGCACCAGGGTATATTAAAATCAATATTTTATCAAGTGCTTAGAGAAAATAGACCCATTACACTGGTCGGTGAAAATGGAGGCATAACAAGCCTTTGACCACCATCCTCACTGCGTTGTTTAGTTTTTACGAAACCTTTATCATTGCTGGCGTGTACCTATGTAACAGAGTACCGGTAGTATCCCGCAGACATCAGTAACACGAGTAATGACCTGTGGTATAAGCCAGTGGTTATACTTGATTGCAGTGATGACACTTCTGTTGTAAGGCCAATGGTTACGTCTGCAGTGGTTATACTTTTGTTGTAAAGTCGATGGCTATACGTGACTGCAGTTGTGATACTTCTGCAGTAAAACCGATGGTTATGTGTGCAGTGTTGATACTTTTGTTGTAAAGCCGATGGCTATACGTGACTGCAGTTGTGATACTTCTGCAGTAAAACCGATGGTTATGTGTGCAGTGATGATACTTCTGTTGTAAAGTCGATGGCTATACGTGACTGCAGTTGTGATACTTCTGCAGTAAAACCGATGGTTATGTGTGCAGTGATGATACTTCTGTTGTAAAGTCGATGGCTACACGTCACTGCAGTGGTGATGCTTCTACGGTTAAACCGATGGTTATGTCTGCAGTGGTGATGCTTCAGTTGAAAAGCCGATGGCTAAATATCCGCGGTGGTGATATTTGTACGGTAAAGGCGATGAGTACATAAATACAGCGGTGATACTTTTGTTGTAAAGCCGGTAGCTACATAGGCCTGTCTGCAGTGGTCATATTTGTCGGGTAAAACCGATGGCTACATGTCTGCAGTGGTGATATTTGTACGGTAAAGCCGATAGCTACAAATCTGCGGTGGTGATATTTCTGCGGTAAAGCCAGTGGCTAGATTTCCGCATTGGTGGAATTTCTGGAGCAAGACTGATGGATACTTCCCCCGTGGGGCGATTGTTATGTCTGCTGATTATTTTGTGTGGAGATCCCAACATTGTCTCTGTATTACGATTACGGTTTTGCTTTGGACAACACAGAAGCATTGTAGCCACTTATTGGAAAACACTCAGAAAATACCAATATTTGTACAGCTTCAATGTTTTTCTTTCTTCTGTATTTAATTTCACTTCACTGTAACATCGTGGTTTTGAACACCCGACGCCAATAGTTCACGATAAGCTCAATTCAGTAAGAATGTATTAGGCGCCTTGCCCAGCGAAGCTACTCTAGCACTCTCAATACATCTTCACATAAATCACTGAAGAGTGAAATAAAACACTTGTCACTGAGTCTTTTACAAACAATATATCACTGCTGCATCCAACGAGCGACAAAACCACCAGGAGCTGACGTGTCTGTGCCATGGCGGTATTTTTTATACACAACTAAACCCACGTTTTGTGCACAATCATGGTAAGAAATTTCGGATCACTAATAGCATAGGAAAGCGTCTGATGGTTTTGTCACTGTATCAGTCGATCATTTGTCAGGGTTATCACAAACATGAAAGATAAACCTTAACCGTGTTAACTACAGTGTTGGGTAATCATATGACCCTCTTTATACAGTATGGATATGACTGACTGACCAACTGGGCCAGCGTTCACCAATCAAACCAAATTCACCTAGCCCTTACTGATTTGAACTTGATGTGTCCTTGGCAGCGCCTTCGGTAAAGTATCCCTTAATAGAACGGGGAGCATTAAGCCAATCGCTGTCGATGTTTTTAAATATGTATAGCGCCTGGCAACAAACTATGCAGTGTTAGGTGTCGAGGGGCAGAAATAAGAACAGAAACAGTTAATCGGTTAAAGAATAAAGTGAAGATGATCTCTGGAGAGAATCAGAAAACAATGCGGATATGTGAGCTTTCTGTCTCTGACTGGCAGGTGGGTTAAGTGGATACGAGGCATTATGTCACCATAGCTTCACCCATTCCTCACGGTTGCCATTCTCGACGCGGCATTAAGACATAAAACAGACGTCTGACATTGGTATTTCCCGACGCAAAGCGTTATTTAGTTTTGGTTGGTGTTGAGCTTAATGAATACGGCTTTTCGCGTTCCCTGCAACGGTCAACAACATTTAAAGAAGTATGACACAAACAGTCAGCTATGTTAATGAAACACGTTTTAATTTCACGTTGTATTTCATTCATTTTTTGTCTGAGATATAAGTTAACTTCCTGTTAATCCGCCTTTATTTCATCTTTGTAAAGGGAAGATTTTTAACGGGATTACAACATACCACATTAAGTAAAAGAAATAAGCCTCTACCTTCATTCCACAGTAAAGACAAGACTTCATACAGGTATCACCCAGGATTTTGCTCCATGTTCCCACAGTAAAGACAAGACTTCATACAGGTATCACCCAGGACTTTGCTCCATGTTCCCACAGTAAAGACAAGTCTTCATACAGGTATCACTCAGGACTTTACTCTGTGTTCACACAGTAAAGGCAAGACTTCATACAGGTATCACCCAGGACTAAGCTCTATGTTCCCACAGTAAAGACAAGACTTCATACAGGTATCACTCAGGACTTTGCTCTATGTTCCCACAGTAAAGGCAAGACTTCATACAGATATCACCCAGGACTTCGCTCTATGTTCCCACATTAAAGACAAGACTTCATACAGGTATCACCTAGGACTTTTGCGAGTCCCATATACGTCTTTCGCCATGATTTTTGATAATCTAAAATTATTTCCACGTTATTTTGCTGTTGGCGTTCATTTCGTGTATACCGTCTTAGTGGAAAGGTAACATATTAAAAGCAATGAGCTAATTCCATTCCACACGTATAACTGGATTCATTTCAGCCTAATAGTTTTCACCATCTTCGACGGTTGACAGTTCTCCATCGAGCCTATCTGGCGTTTGTTTGTTGTTTTTTGCTTTTGGCGTTCCTGTGACACACTAAGACCTACCAAATGTGAAACGGTGATACTGTAGTGTTAGGGGTGGATTCATTTTGACACAATAAGACGCGTCAAATGTGAAATGGCCTTAATTTTCAATTTCACGCTAAGAGTTTTAAAATGTGACACAATCATACTGTGATGTTGGAGGCGGATTCAATTTGACTTACTATGACGTGCCAATAGGTTCGTGGTTTGGTATTAGAGACGGATTCATTTCGACAGACCAAGATATGTTAAACGTGAGACTGTCGTACAGTGGTGTTAGAGACAGACTTAATTTGACACGCTGTGTCACATGTGAGACTGACATACTGTTGTGTTCGAGAGAGATTCACTTTGACACGCTAAGATGTGTCACATGTGAGGCTGTCATACTGTGGTGTTAAAGAGAAACTCAATTTGACACGCTAGATGTGTCACTTGTGAGACCGTCAAACTGTAGTGTTAGAGACAGACTCAGTTTAACATCCTAAGATGTGTCAAATGTGAGGCGGTAATACGGTCTTCAGTCAGTGATTCAGCACCTTTATCTTCCCGCTACATACCGCTTATATCATTGTGTTTTAAATGTAATAACCTTTTACGTCTGTGATAACTACGCCACCTACCTTCTTGTTATCTGAGATATACTGAGGAAAATGTCTCTGTGATAACTATGCCACCTACCTTCTTGTTATCTGAGATATACTGAGGAAAATGTCTCTGTCATAACTATGCCACCTACCTTCTTGTTATCTGAGATATACTGAGGAAAATGTCTCTGTCATAACTATGCCATCTACCTTCTTGTTATCTGAGATATACTGAGGGAAATGTCTCTGTGATAACTATGCCACCTACCTTCTTGTTATCTGAGATATACTGAGGAAAATGTCTCTGTGATAACTATGCCACCTACCTTCTTGTTTCTGAGATATACTGAAGAAAATGCGTCTGTAATGCTTCTGTACGTTTTTCCACATTCCAAACCGTGTAAGAACACAGGTGCCATCAGAGAGCCGTTCTTGTCCTCATGTCACAATACAAGACATGACTGGCAAAGAGCTGGATCGCCGATCGGCAGGACCATGTAAACGTGCGGACGGATATTTCCAGTTACCAAATGCAATCCATCACCAACCTTTCGTAAGAAGGAAAGGCTGTTTTACGATTAAACCAGGCAGATGTGTCTGTTGTTGTAAATAGTTTTTAAGGTAGCTCAAAGAGAAGAAAATTTACAAAACGAAGCTGATTTAAGACGCCTTAAGACAAATTTGGGTATTCTTTTTGTTTGCTTTAATGTACTGATTTATACATACAGTTAGAACCATGAGACAGAAAAGATGTTAAGAAACTGTTTTGTTTTGGGGAAAAACCCTCGAAACAAACGTGCTAATTGTGTTTGAAAGTTATAATCACTGTAGTATAATGAATGCAAACAAGACACTTGAATATGACGTGTATTCTTATACACGACTTTACCACAGCCAGGAGATACTTTGGCTACTTTTCTTATTGAATGTATAGTGTTCAGTTTCCACTGACCATCATGCTGACCGCCGTCGTACAAGTGAAATACTTTTTTAATAGGGTGTAAACTACAATCACATGTAGATACATGTATCTTAACACATCTTTTCTTGTTTGCTGAAATGTCACTCTGGTAGCATAGGCTGGCGTATTTTACAATTCGCACTCCTTTGCACAGTTCTTTTGTTCCTAAACCAAATGGACAATAGTCTTATTTCCCTTTCTGTACTCAAAGACTCAGTTTGATCATAGCAAAGAAAGCAAGAAACATTTTTCTTCGTTTCGCTGTCTCAGTTACTTGTTCTGTTTTCTTTTGTGAAGGCATGAGCTCAGCCGTCAGCGAATCAGAAACACTGGTGCCTGACGAAAATACGTAAGGTGCTGCGCAGATAAAACCAGACTTAAAAGTCGTATAAATCTTAAGCTCTTATCTACGCGAAGAGTCCCGCTCCCAGTCTTCGTCAAGGAAAGCCTGAGCTTCGAAGCTCGTCCAGGGATCAATTAACTAAACTGATAGCAATACGAAAAGCCTTTTTAATTAATTCAATGGGCTGTCAAGGTTTGACGGGTGGCACAGTTTGTGGCAGAGTTGAGAACGGAAACATTATTTAGGGTAATGTTACGCTAAAATCTGTCTGTCTCATTAATTCCTAATAACCCATTATTGGCTACTTTCTCCAATTTCCTAAACCTTTTTTTGATGATGTGGATCTGGCATTGAGAAGGAGAACTCGGGGATATATGGGGTTATCATTCAGGACATGTTTGAGCTGTACGTAATACATATAATGGGCTAGGTCCAGTGTGCTTATTAACAACGGGATTCTCCAAATACACGTGACA
Organism: Liolophura sinensis; assembly: GCF_032854445.1. Classification (NCBI taxonomy): domain Eukaryota; kingdom Metazoa; phylum Mollusca; class Polyplacophora; order Chitonida; family Chitonidae; genus Liolophura; species Liolophura sinensis. The sequence goes on along the minus strand of NC_088302.1, from coordinate 55,101,377 downwards.
TGGCCACCTATACTTTTTGATACCTCTCACACACTTATTTAAAGGTTTTATGGATAAAAGGTTTGTTGAATTGAAATTCCGTTGATGGTTTGACGAATGTACGTTTAATTAATATTTCTAGTATTTTCAGTGCAGGTTTCAACAAGTATAAGGAACGCCAGAACCGCCAAAAGTCTGCCAAATAAAATAACCATCAGACAAAACGAACGAACATTTTTTTCACTTAAAAAACTCAAGTTAAAAAGTGAAATACCATGTGAATCCAGCTTTGTCATCGGATATCTAATTTTAATTTTATCATTTTCTAATTGACCTAAATAAAAAGTTATATCCGTAACAATCCCAGCCATTTTCCCACGACAGACAACAAACATTAAGGGACTCACAATACCGTAATATATGGCTTCCCCCCATCTTAATTCTATACTGCTTTCATTAAGTCGTCGGTGACTAAAACTCATTCTTTTACGACATCGATAAATGCGAGCTTTGAAATAAAGCAAATGTTTTGAACGTATAATCTTATCCAAAATATTTCAAAACCCTTAATGTTAGAATGTTGTTTTTAGACAAGTTGTTAGATCCTATGCAGCTTGACTTCGGCTGTTTCTGTTTCACTGTCTGCGGCCCACGTGGCTAAAATGTCACTCCGGCGTGTGACGAATAAGGGATACGTCAAACAGACTGTGCATGGTGTCGATTACTGTAGCTTTTAAGACACAAGCTTTATTTACTTACAAGATAGAATTGTTCAATCGGTTCGATAAAATTACCATTATATTTACAAAAGAATATACTAGGTTAAGATTGATCTAAAATAAAGACCAATATTTACATTGTCTCATATTCCCATGGTCTGTGCGATGCCGGATCTGTGTAGGCCTAGGACTCGCGTCCACAGAGTGCACGTTTAATGCCAGTCCACAGCTAATGGAGATTCCGTTACTTCGGTTTAACTCCTATCTGAGCGCATGTGTTTGTGAATCTGGCAATTCTATACAACCGTAAACTTCCTTAATCTCTCTGTTACCCTTTGTCCTCAAAAACCTGGTTTATTCTGCATAGTAAGTAAGTTATATCACGTGAAAATTACAAGCAGGCGATCACATTTAGTAATACGTGACAATGCACGGTCTCTCCAGCTGGGAGATATGTTTACTGTGTTGCCTCTCGGGATGTGAAATACGGCATAATTTAGCCTAATAAAGTTCATGTTGATATCCTGTCCATTTCCAGTGGAATACCTTATCATACGCTTCCATCTTAACACACAAATCAAGCGTTAATGGACATGTTTGGAGGATGCCTGGAGGTGGTCACATATCTTACACACAGGCTTGACTATATGGAAAAATTCACCCCTTATCGTCTCTTACGGGCAGCCAGCTGGTCAGCTGGTCAGCTGATCAACCACCTGGCGGCAAGTAGTCGTGGGAGCGGTTACAATGCATTGCTCATGAATCCGCTCGGGCAGTTCGATTAAAGGATGTGGACATAATCGTACATCTGACATAGATGAAATGCTTACCATTCTGCAATATACATCACACTGGTTACAAAGTACGACGTTAAACCCCAAGCGCTCACTCACTCACGCACACCGGTTACACACACAACTCCATTAGCAAGCTTGTCCGAAAAATGAAATGATGAATTTTACGAAGAAATATTTACGTGAGTCAAGCGAAGAGATTTATAATTTATTATATTTTCTCTATTAAAATATGTGCTATATGATATATTCTTAAAATAGGCAAGCTGGTTTCTTGGACAAATCATGATCATCTGAGGTACAGGATTACTCGTATAATAGAAATGTACACCAACAATCGGGGAAACTTTCACTCTCAGAGTAACCCGTGACCTAAGCTGTGCATAGCCTGTTGTGTCCTTATGTCTTTGGTATGACGTTCTGTGAGCAAGCTGATGACGTAGTTCTCATGCATATAAGAGACCACTGGCCAGTCCAGCTTGTACCCCAGTTACCATTACGCGGGGAAAGGGGACCTTATGCAACAGTCACTCTATAGAAATCATACACAAGCTCTTCGAGGAAACTTCACATCTATCAGGGTCTCACGCACAAAGCGATCGTAGGTTAAATTGACTGTAACTGATAGGACACAGACCCCCATTACAACTTCAGTTTTTCAGTAGGGACTAATGTAATTCTGTGCATTTTAGGGTGTAAAGTCTTTTTTTTTTGCTGCCAGCCTGCCGTTTTTGGTGTACAGGTGCATGCTTGGTATCAAAATGATGGAAATTGTCTAGGCTTTGGGCAGGTATGAGTTTTAATGATGAAAGTTTGAAATTCTGGGCGAGAGGACACATGGAGACAGGTGGTGACGAGGCTGCGAGTGACGTCCCCTTGGCGTTGCTAGGCATGTAGAAAGGTCCACATTTTGAGGGTCAACCTATGTCAAGATTTTTATGGCTTCTTTCTCACAGGCTGGGCCAGGTATGCACCAAAGCTTATTGGCCACGGAATGTTTGGGACTGAGCTACAGCACTAAACGTTAACATTGTCGCTTATGGAAAACTAATGGGGGTCTGTGGCTACCATGGTTGCATGTGTTTTTAACATGTGTCACCATGGTAGTTACAGTCCTAATGTACAATCACTTTGTACAGGCGGCCCCTGTACACTTTCCTCTAACCATAAAACCCACTGACCTGGAATATGTGAAACATTCATGAATAGAGCGTTAAACACAAATCAAATAAATCAATTGACAAATTAGCAGAAGTTGTCGTAGATGAAGGCGTACGACTCTGAAGTATTCATTACACGTCACGAACAGTCCTGCTAACACCGTCTCAGTTCGAGGCCCGTTGGTCATGCGCAGCTCGTGAATGTTTATGCACAGCTCGTGAAAGGTCATGCACAGCCCGTAAAAATAAAAAACAGTCCGTCAACAAAGAGGACGATGAGCCATAAATAAGACTGAACTCCAATCTTAAGTCTGATTATGCATGTAACTTCAAAAGTGGTCACATAGTTACTTGTGGGAATGATTATATCTTCGATCGAAGATTTTGGTGTTAGTTTACTGTTCAGCACCCACTTTGAGAGACTCGATAAATATGTTTTCGCTTGAAACGAAACATCACACAAAGATGAAATTATTAAAGAGGGTGCATGGGGATTATAATTAATTATTCAAGAGTATATCCTTCTATGTGCCGGGTTTTGAAGTGCAGTGTTAGCGTGAACTGACCCACTGATCACTGATCCTGTTCGTAAAAATAACCCAGACCGCCTAATTAGGATATGGTAAAGATTTTCCTTTTGTCAAATGAAGAAAAACGCCTCTGCTTTCTCAAGTAGAATCAGTCCATGGGAACGCTAATAGTTAATATCCTTGACTTCTGTCCTAGTTTAGACAGAACCGCCCCAAGTGTGTCTAGATTGCACAAAGGATGGTTCCAAATTGGTGTGAAATAACCGGATCTTTCTAGACAGCTTTTGAAAGTATAAGATACACAATCGTGACATTTTTTCTGAAAAATAAGCGAAATCTCGTAAATAATGAACAGAATGTGTGGACAGACATTTTAGCAAACAAGACAAAGGTCGAGTTTGTCAGGCGTGTGTCTGCGAATCACAAATGGCTGACAGATGTGAACACTGAATGCACGAAGATCAAACCCCAAGCGGAAAAAGCATCCCAAGATCTGTCAATAAATTCATGTATGCTTTCTACACGTAGGAATTAATGTACGTGACGGTACAGATGTATAGACTGATCCCTTGCTTCGAAACCTTGGATTACATTGATATAGACATGAGAGAGAATATATCATGGCGTTTGGCATTGTTTATCTGCTTATAAAAGGCTATACCTTTGTTCCCAATAAGACAATGTTTTAGAGGGCCATGGTGTTAAATCAATCAGGAAAAGAGGTCATAAACATATTTCTTCACAACTGTCAACACTGTCCGTAGACAAGACAACCAATATTTGTAAAGAATAATACTAATTCAAGAAACTTTTCACGGAAATTTATGACTTTCATACAAACTGTTTTTAGTTTTCATTAGCCCCTAAACTACTTAGATAAAAATGTAATTTGTCAGTCTGCGCACTATATCATTGTTGTGTGCTCATTTTCTGACACCCTAACAACAATCAAATAGACAAGAAATGTAATTGTCATTTAGGTATTTCTGAATTTCAAGGCTGATAAATAACGTGTTCGTGCATACAACCACAAAACATGAATAGAAACACGTCAACCTGAGAAGTGTTCCGATCACAATCACGTCTTCAGGTTGACACGTTGATAAAAAATAATTCTAGTGCAATGAAGTAGAACTAAGGAAAGGTTGAACTATAGTGAACCGGATGGACACAAAACTGTTCTTCAGTCTACATAAAATATTCACAACAGGCTTTGGTAAAAAAAACCCATTAAACCCAAATATCTGAACAGAACCTAATGTATGGTAATTGGATGTAGTGATCGTAGTGGATCTCAGAACGTTTGCCTGCACACATGGTAACTGGATGTAGTGATCGTAGTGGATCCCAGAACGTTTACCTGCACACATGGTAACTGGATGTAGTGATCGTAGTGGATCCCAGAACGTTTACCTGCACACATGGTAACTGGATGTAGCGATCGTAGTGGATCCCAGACCGTTTACCTGCACACATGGTAACTGGATGTAGTTATCGTAGTGGATCCAGAATCGTTTGATATCTTCAGAGGAATAATAATGCTAATTTTTCTTTGATAGGAAACCTTGTCCGCTAGTTGTCTGATATATGCTCCAGCAAATATATTCTAGGTCAACATTACGATATTTGAACTAAGTCTGCAGAAAAATTACAAGTACAGAATTCTTTGTAATCTTTCTTCACAAAATGATTTGCCTCACCTGCCTTAATTTATCAATATCACATTTTTTCCCCTTTTCGATAGTTCAAGTGTCCGTTCAACTGTACAAAACGTCAATTGGAAGAGAGACTTTTGTAGTTACTTTGAAAATTCTTCCAGGCGCTGCTTCGCATTTCCTCTGTATACCTGGCATAAAGGCCTGGACAAACAAAGTCGATGCTAAGACGAGACATTGATGAGGTTCAACTGTGATAAATCAATGTTTTGAAAATATTAATTTTTATTATTCAGAAATTGCGAAAAGAATCAACTGTAAGTATTATGGCCATCGTCTGAGTATGAAAATGGAAGAACAATCGAGTAGTACATATGACTGACAGGCCATGCGTGTCCTGGACTGTGTTGGCACCGATGACGTAACTGCTGGTGTACAGATACTGACAGGCCATGCGTGTCCTGGACTGTGTTGGCACCAATGACGTAACTGCTGGTGTACATATGACTGACAGGCTATGCGTGTCATGGACTGTGTTGGCACCGATGACGTAACTGCTGGTGTACAGATACTGACAGGCCATGTGTGTCATGGACTGTGTTGGCACCGATGACGTAACTGCTGGTGTACAGATACTGACACGCCATGCGTGTCATGGACTGTGTTGGCACCGATGACGTAACTGCTGGTGTACATATGACTGACAGGCCATGCGTGTCATGGACTGTGTTGGCACCGATGACGTAACTGCTGGTGTACAGATACTGACAGGCCATGCGTGTCATGGACTGTGTTGGCACCGATGACGTAACTGCTGGTGTGCAGATACTGACAGGCCATGCGTGTCATGGACTGTGTTGGCACCGATGACGTAACTGCTGGTGTACAGATACTGACAGGCCATGTGTGTCCTGGACTGTGTTGGCACCGATGACGTAACTGCTGGTGTACAGATACTGACAGGCCATGTGTGTCCTGGACTGTGTTGGCACCGATGACGTAACTGCTGGTGTACAGATACTGACAGGCCATGCGTGTCATGGACTGTGTTGGCACCGATGACGTAACTGCTGGTGTACAGATACTGACAGGCCATGTGTGTCCTGGACTGTGTTGGCACCGATGACGTAACTGCTGGTATACAGATACTGACAGGCCATGCGTGTCCTGGATTGTGCTGGCACCGATGACGTAACTGTTGTGTACGCTGAACTGTTCTTGCACAGATGACGTATCTGCTGGTGTGCTAATAGCGGGCAGGTCATATGTTTTGTGGACTGTGTAGGCAAACCGTCAACAGGTCATGACTTGTTTTGCATGTCATTTTACTACACACCTCCAAAAATCTATACGATGTCTACAGTAGTACTATATTTATTCTTTTACATGTAAAAGTTGCAAAGTTTTATTAGTATCACTGTGTTTCATTTAGACTTTATGGTTTCATAAAATTTATACTCCGTAACCCAAGGTTGACGTTTGACGTTTGACGTTCTTCACTGGTCTGGGGACTGTTTATCAGAAGTGCCCTAACTTTACGACGGCGTATTGTGTTTACGTTGGACTAACTTTACGAAGGCGTATTGTGTTTGTCCAATACGGACTGACTTTTCTTACTACGTCAGTTTCTCAAAGCACGTCTTAAATCTCTCCGGCGGGTGTAATTTTTACGACCTATCAACGATCTAATTTTGGACAAGTACTGGAACTCTTCAATGAAAAAATGTAAAAATATACTCGCACCGACGTCGAGAAGATAACAACAACAAAAGATTAGACGAAAGACGGTTACGCGCTCGGATACTTCTCTGGTCCATTTTCTGTAGCGGGCTACTGAAACGTGCATAATCTTTTGACAGGTATCTATTGCGACGTCTCTGGGCCACATTTGTCGCCATACTTGCAGGTTTTTCACTGTTACGACCGACCTACGACACCTCATCGTGAGCGCAAAATTGGAGGGCGTAAATTTAGTTTAAAAACGGCCACGTCGTAACTTTTTATCGTCGTAAGTTAAGACGGGCCTAAGTCTACGACCGTCCTACATCCCTTTTGAGAAACCCGAACTATTCACTATCAATTACTTTCATGATTCATCTGTACAGTGATGTCTGTGTGTGTAAACGTACTTTTTCTTTCTAGTCATCATTACATGACTTGTGATGCTAGTACACGATCTGTTGTCATTTACCACTGCTAAAAGTGAACAGAACTTAGCAACCCAACACACCATCATAGTTAGACTGTGAGGAATTTGCGCACTGTTATGAAAGGGATAAATAGCAGGGGTGCTGAGCGACGGATGGGGGACACGCTTCCACACTAGAGTGTGTCTGTGGGCAATTTACAATGTGTTAGATTTCCAAGGACAAGAAATACGCGATCAGCGCGGTACAGAGAAGACAAAATCGATGCATATACGCCCAAGACATGAAACCGTTCAAGCAAACCAGAAGGTGGAAATTAGTCGGCTTCCGGTGAAAGGAATCCAGTTATAGAGTGCAATAGCTGACAAACTGGCGTGTAACCTTTCTGTGTAGACGCTACTCAAAGCAGTTTGCCGGTTTACTTTGCTTTATTTTTATGCCGCACTAAATCAATAAATCCCGAACCATTTCACACTCTGCTGCGGGGCGGAGCTGTGTTTTTGGTGTTCACCACAGGCGCCAGACTTTCTTGCCGAGAAACTAACTTAGGTATAACCTTTACATGGCATACGTAGGGAACACCACACTCAGTCATTGAATACCTAGAAAACTTTAGATTTTTCAAATTACTTTGTGAAAGAGCAATTTATACTTGAGGCATAAAATATAATAGCCGTCGCTGAATTTATGGAACACGAGATCATAGTAGTAACTGCATAAACCTGGACTGGTAAGCGAAGTTAGTCACACCTGTGTTAGTTCACCGTAAACATACTTGTATAGTGATAATTCTGGCTAATTCTAAACCAATACAACAGGCAGAAAACAGTCTTACTGTACCCGATAGTGATAAACAGCTATAGCAATTTGAGTAGTTTAATTTTGGTGTTTTACGCAATACGTATTGTTATTTATTTATTTATTTATTTATTTATTTATTTATTTATTTGACTTGTGTTTTACGCCCTCCTCAAGAATATTTCACTGATGCGACGGTGGCCTGCATTATGGTGGGTGGAAATCGGGCAGAGCCAGAGGGTTGACTTCAACCATCCGCAGGTTGCTGTCAGACCTTTTCACGTACGGCCGGAGAGGAAGCCAGCATGAGCTGGACTTGAACTTGAACTTTGGTGAGAGACTCCTGGGTTATTACGCTGGGCTAGCGCGCTAACCAACTGAGTTAAGATTGGGAGACAGAAGCATTGCATACATGAGCTTTACGCAAGCTGCATAGTCTTTTAGAATGAATATTGATTAAAGGAATAATCAATAATTGATAAATAAAAAAGAATAAATGTCTTTTAACTGATGTACTCATGACAAGCTCAAACAAGATATTTATAGTGGAATACCAAATGACATGACCAGCCACCAAAAATGGAGAGAATGTAGTAACGGTGTTCTGATGTCACATGTTGATATCCAAACTCAGTAATATTTCTCCACTATAATTCTGATCTTGTGTAGGTATAACGGATTGGCTTGGCATCGGAAGATGGATAAAGGCGGCCTTAGAAAGTCGACTATGTCTGAGGTGAGACTACAGCAGGGCTGGTGTTCTGACACAAGTCACGATACCGAACTAGACATGAATATCCGTGAATATTTTATAACTTTGGACAAGCCACTGAGAGAAGAAAGAATCTTGTGATGGAGACATGTCTGGACATTTTCAGAAAAAAGTAATTCATATATTCCCTAAAGGTTTCTTTTATCTTGCTTTTGTCAAAGAGAAAATGGACGGTTGGTCATTATTATGCCTTGTTGTGTTATTTCTTGTGGATTAAAAGTGGAAGTATCTAACAATTCTCTTACGTCTGATCGTTTCTGAGAATCACTCCGTACTGGTCGACCTATCTAGTAGCTGACACATCTCTTGATACATAAAGTCTATACATGGAATCAAGCTGACGTGTTTTGATTGTGGCTTTGTGTCAGGCGATTTCCCAGGTAGCCTTGTAATTCGCGGTGGTTCCATGCACAGACATGACAACTGTTAACTTTGTAAGTGAAATATACCTGCGCACAGCGTAAAACATCAGCCTAATAAATACCTACATAAACAGACAGTGGGAAAGAGAATTTTTGAGCTGGCCTGTGTCAGAATACTGTGACTGGTTGGAGTCCTGATCTCTTCTTGAAATAGATGAAGGATCACTTATCGTTGTGTGTAATATGCATAAATATATCTATTTCTTTAACGGACAAGAAAACATAAAAATGATGCCAGAATCAGATGAAAGAATGTGGTAACTTTTGCAAATATGAACGAAAGAGTATTGGAAATATTTTTAAATATTTTGGGTATTTGGGACCACGTCTTGTTATATAACGTCTTATGCACAATAATATTCTAAATAAGGATATGATGCCTGTGTAATATACAGAGGATCTCCAGCGTTTCGAGGCCCTGGCCAGAAACAAACGGAATTTTTGACTCCAGTCTAATAATTTTATACCACAGATGTCCAAATACTACGAGTCTGTTTATCTCATAAATGAAAAAGCTACAAAATCCCACCTCAAATCAGCAAGATTGTTTTGCCTTGTGTCTCTGAAGCGCGTGTAGAAATGCTCTAAAAAGTACTCTAAAATGTGGCGACAGCCATTCGTTCGCAGATCAAAGCGCACCATTTCTGCTCTTCACACGTAAATACGACCAAACTCTGGGTGAATTACGTTATCTTGTACACAATTAAAACTGGAGATAATTATTTTCAGATTACGAATATGATTGTCCCAGAAAGACCTCAGAGAATCACGGGAAAACCAGTGACGACAACACGAGTTCGTAGCGTGGATGTCTACGTGTGTGAGAAGGTAGGCTGACATGCCCCTAAACATACCAGATTAGAACATTCAAAGACTTCAACGGCCACATCATTTTTACGCAACAATTAAAGATGATACTGATAAAGGAATTTCCAAAGTAGTTCTAGCTATACAATCAACATATCTGAAGCTCGATGGAGAACAAGCGACTTCCATCAGTACAGCATAAAGTTGAGCTCTGTGTGGCTGTACATGGGTGTGTCACATTTTGGAAATCTTGTTACTTGCCAAAGGCTAGTGGTTTTTGTCTGGACAATGTCATTTCCTCCACCCATGTAACTAACAACATCTGTATATGCGGACTTCTTCAGAGCTGTGCTAAACACCAGTCCATCCATCAGTAAGTCAGTCTATACCCTTCAGAATTGTGTTTGCTTCAGTAGACAATCGTCAGTTAAAATAAACTGGTTGTGTAATAGCATGACAAATAGTTACCCTGTAGTCCCATTACTATTATTATTGTTATTTGGCTGATATATGCCCATGGTAGACGTTATTGCCCTTCTAAGCTTGATGTCTAATTTGAAAAACTTTCGTATCATTAATTTTTTTTTTTTTAATGTTGCACCAAGAACATACGAAACAATTGGTGATTACGGTTAAATGTGTCAGTATGGGACGTGCGACGGATATTGATCGGTGTAGGTATATACCAAGTACTGACCCATGTTCTCCTCTGAAATGTCTAACATTTCAGTCCCTAATAACTGCCAACTTTTTCAACGACCAATTATATAAAATCTCCCGGAGTAGATTTACTTCTCTTCTCAATGAATGTAAACAGTTCTTGTATCTTAGGCGTCTTCTGCTCTGGTTTTTCTCTCTGTGCTTGTACGTCTTACTTATGTTGTATTCGTGCATAAACCATTATTCTCCTGGTTGACAAAACATCCCCGGGGCCTGGTTTCTTTGCATTGTTTTAATGTGATTGTATGTTAAATGTGATGACAAACACAGCATTTTGAGTAATTCTGGATCAGTGACGTGAAATAAATCGCAATTAACATCACTGCATTTTTTTTACCTAAGTCTGCTTAAGTCATGGTGCTAGGGAGTGTGTAATTTGCTACTATTTATGCCTTTACCTGAACAGTTGGAATAAAACCCTGACTGAGGTAAACTGACAAGAGACCGTATTTTACCGGTTAGGTTACGTGTGACCATTTGCCGTCTATCACACTGTCGTCGCTGTTCTGGTTTCACTCTCTATGCTGTACGTCTTAATTATACCTGGTTCAAGCTTTCATACGTTGGTATAGCAGGAATTTAGACTTAAATGAACAGCTCTCACTCTTAATCCTGGAGACCTGTACTACGTGGTAAATGAGTGGTGTTCCTCACCAGGTACACGACAGAACTATCGTCTGTTCGCTAGCCACACTGATTCTTCCCAGACTACTTCTGTTAAACGCCCTTACTCATATGTCCCGCCAAATTAGACAAACCTCGATAGGTAATCATTTATCCGTGCGAATGTATGTCTATATTACTGATCAGTTATATTTATCGCAATTCCGGGGGAATCTGCTGCAGATTGGCTATTGATATCACGAGGGATTTTATCCCAGGAGTGGTGTAGTCTTCGTAAGCACTTCCTGTATCACAAATTTCGTCTCCTGTTTACAGGCTGTAAGCATGAATACTGGAGGGCCATTAGTTCCAGTCGTAAGGGCTAGAGCAAAATGTCGTCACTAAAACGAAACAAATGAAAGTAACCATGCATAATGACACAAGTATGACACAAGTCAGTCAGACAGAGCTCACATTTCAGTATCGTGTTAGTATCTGACTGCTGACATGTCGGTGTGATTTTGTCATCTAACAAGCTTTTACGATGGCATGTTATCATAAATCAGATCGCTCAGGTCGACATGGCTTAATCATCTGAAATCTCAGACATGATCTTACATGATGGACACTCAGAACTTAAAATGCACAATCGATCATCAGGTAGTTATACATAATACATATGTAACGCTGAAAACAACCACTTCAAATCTGAAGACCTTTTAGGCCAGGTGCCTAGTTGGTGTCGCTTACCGAATCACCCTAAGTTTGTAACCGAAGAAGCTGATAACGGGTATACGGGAGATAGTCGTCAGCACGGAAAGAAATAACCGCCAGGGTAAGTTTTTGATAAAACTGTTGGAATTTAAAACAAACCTGAAATATGACGGACAGATCAATACAGACACTAATTCAGTGATTAATGTTACTTGGGTAAACGGCTGGCCTCAGCTTTATGTAGAAATAAATACTGTATTGTAACATATTAGACTGATGTTTACGTCACAGTGAAGAATATTTAATAATGAAGGCTAGATTTACTAGTAGAGAAAAGCGAGCAAAGCCCATGACAAAACACCATAGTATTCCTGGTACCGGAAATACCTTTTAAATGGCAGCAGCAGTATTCAACCAAGCGATCCTAATGGTGAAGGGAGGGTGGGTAGAATCGGGCTGGTATAACCGGTTGACCAGTCAGGCCTCTGAATCGCATGATAAATAGTGGAGAAAGCACGCTAGTAGGTGAACATATCTTATCCACGAATGTTCGGTTCACGTTGCTGAGCTACCAGTCGCCGAGGGACATACATGTACGATTTTAAAACTGAACTGCATACTGAGTACAACCTGCGTCTTTATTTCGCTTACTCGAGCGCTTACAACCCGACGAAACAGTTGAGCTGAGGTGCTGAGTTTGAAGCTCCGGTGTATGTCAAGCTTTACAATACCCAGCCTACACATTATCTTCCAGATTATGTTTGGTGGCCTAATGGTTAGAGGATCCCCCTCGATACTTCAGGCCCTACCAAAGACTTCAAAAAATGGTACTTGTTGTTGCCTCGCATGGTGCTTAGCACAGAGAGGTTAAAGCAAGGAAACATGGTTGGTTGTGCCATACCTGATGTCTTCGGCATTGTACTTCAGTGGTATTTTGGCGTTATGAACTCGCACTGACACAAGAAGACACAATATATGTACACACACCTAATGCACACAATCCGTCATGACTGAAAAATTGTTCAGTGCGACGTTAAACCCCAATCATGCATGCATAATTATCTTTTACCAATGTCTTATCCACAAATGTTCAGTTCATCGTGCTTATTCCACTATGGAAAAAAAAAACAATCGTAAGTGTAAATGGTGACAAAATATGAGAAGAACATAGTGAATAGATCTAGAGTGTTGCTTTTCGTTTGTGTGCATTTTGCATGTTTGGTTGTTTATATGAGGAATACTCCCACTTCGCCATTATTTCAGCCATATCTGTCACGCCGATGTTTACTGGGAGGAATACTCTCACTTCGCCATTATTTCAGCCATATCTGTCACGCCGATGTTTACTGGGAGGAATACTCTCTCTTCGCCATTATTTCAGCCATATCTGTCACGCCGATGTTTACTGGGAAGAATACTCTCACTTCGCCATTATTTCAGCCATATCTGTCACGCCGATGTTTACTGGGAGGAATACTCTCACTTCGCCATTATTTCAGCCATATCTGTCACGCCGATGTTTACTGGGAGGAATACTCTCTCTTCGCCATTATTTCAGCCATATCTGTCACGCCGATGTTTACTGGGAGGAATACTCTCTCTTCGCCATTATTTCAGCCATATCTGTCACGCCGATGTTTACTGGGAGGAATACTCTCACTTCGCCATTATTTCAGCCATGTTTGTCACGCCGATGTTTACTGGGAGGAATACTCTCACTTCGCCATTATTTCAGCCATATCTGTCACGCCGATGTTTACTGGGAGGAATACTCTCTCTTCGCCATTATTTCAGCCATGTTTGTCACGCCGATGTTTACTGGGAGGAATACTCTCACTTCGCCATTATTTCAGCCATATCTGTCACGCCGATGTTTACTGGGAGGAATACTCTCACTTCGCCATTATTTCAGCCATATCTGTCACGCCGATGTTTACTGGGAGGAAAACGATTCTGCAGGTTCTGCTGCCCCATTAACCTGTCTTCCTTCGCAGTGGAGTCAAACCAAAATGATCGTTTCTGGGGCGCTCTTATAAAATGTAGGAACTTGAAAGTGGCAAGGAGTGGGAAGTGTTTATTAGGTGGAATTAAGTGTCACGGCTGTTGTTCAGCATGTATTTCTCTTTATATCCAGCTACAAGTGCCAATAGCAGCTTCTGTTTTGTTAAGCAGAAAAGATCCGTGTCTCTACACACCAAGCAACGCATGGACCTGACTTGAGCTGATAACCCTGTCACGTTGATCTCTGTGAACAAAAACTGTAGTTCAGCCGGAAGTATAAAGATAGTTTGGAATTATGTTGAACTATTATACACTAAATAATCTATCTGTGTTTATTTCAGCATTTGTGTCGAAGAGTGTTTTCCGGTTATCTTCATAGCGTGGAAATAATGCCAATGATATCTGTGTAGTACAAAATAATCGTAGATTTTCAAACATCACGTGCTTCATTATTCTTTTAAAACTAGTTTTACTCGTAGGCCCACGCTACCGACCGAGTCTAATGGGTATGCATGATTTCCAGCCTCTCAACTAACGGAACAGGTGGCGCAGGTAAGGCCGTGGCTTAAAGTCCGGAGGTTTGTTAGGTATATCCGATGAAGTGCGGGGATTTAGCTTCATCACATAAGTTAAAAGTTCAAGAGATCTGTTTAAAAGCGCGAATACACTTAATTAATCTCCTTTCCATGGTACTTTCAAGCATTCCGAAGAACTAACATGTCCAGGGGAGGTGAAAATCGGACAGAACCCTAGGAACGGATCTGTAATTGTATAGGCAGATGATGAAAGGCTATGAAAATGCTACGAAACTAAAATGAAATTTAAGAGCTTGAGATAGAAGCCACTGGTGAATTACAGGCCTTTGTTATTTTTGCCAAGCCACTGATTAGACACCAGATGTACGAGGCTTTGACTACTATCAGTGACGGCGAAATAAGGTTTAGAGTGAATGTCAAGTCCATTTATCAAATATTCCACCAATTCCATTTACTATAGCATACTTTCGTTTTTCACAAGTGTCCACAAAAAGACCCACCTTTCTTTGAAGCTGAGTGCTTCCTTAGTGTAGTGTTGCTGTTTCTTTTCGAGTCTAACACAAACAAGATCTGAGCCAGGAGTTTCCCTTTGTTCACATCAAAGCTTTGTAAGGTTAATTTTCTAGCTGAGATTTTAACTGATGATGTTGAACATGGTACGACATATTCATTGTAAAAAGCCAGTATTCATCTAGTCTTGTTGATGTCAGTCTCCATTTTATTTCCACGATACGGTTCTGTCAAACTGTTTGATGTTTCTATTATATTTCCATGTTATGGAATGTCAAACTGATTGATGTTTCCATTATATTTCCATGGTACATTTCCGGTCATGCTGTTTGATGTTTTCATTATATTTCCATGGAACGGTTCTGTCAAACTTTGATGATTCTCGAATGCTGCTCTGTTGCGCTAAGCGGTATCTGGTGCCTTCACGCCATCTGTATGCATAAAGCTGACTGTTACAGGGACAAAAGTCATGAATATCGCACAAGTGTATGTACCTTAAGATAACAACACAGAACAATAAATTGTAGGGTGAGTAGAGGCGGGAAGCGGGGATGGGGTGATCGGGTCAGAAAGTCAGTACTACAAGATTAATATAGTATGTTAGAGATCAGCATTATTGGAGGAGAAAAAATATCTTTAAAACATCTTCATACATTGCTATAATGAACCTGTTTTTTTCTTCGTTAACGTGATCTTTGTAGAAACTTAGATACATATTATATTACATAAATGTTACCCCACCTTTTTAAGTCTGTAAAAAGAATAAATACCGGTAGTGTAACGGACGAATACTTCCTTCCGGCATGCGCATCAATATTTTATTAGTACTCCGGTGCAACAGTACGTGGAGTCGGATACTACCGTTAGTCCCTATAATTATTATTGATCACTATAAGAACAAATAGTTCTAACCCCTGTGCCCCTTTCCGGCAAACCTAACAACTATAGCGACATACCATTCCAACAACCCAAGCAGTATTCATTAAATGAGAGCAGTTCCCAATCAACTTTTACAGCCGCCAGCAAAGTAACATCTCATTGAGCATATTAAATTATCTTCACATTAAACGCACACAGTCCAGTTCTCTCGGGCGTCTGGTTCAAAACATTATTTGTTGCTCTCGCCTGCTTCTGTAATTATTTCTACCACTTTCAGTCATGTAGCCCTGCTTTTGGTATGAATGAATGGCAGTGGATCCTGTGTGAGGTAGTTTGTCATAAGGTATACAAATGACCCGTCTATAACCGGCTGGTAACCCTACTATCCCTAACACACGACCACGCTGAAATCTCCTGATGGAGATGTTCTGCTAAATTAGATATACTTTGATTAGTAATTATGTTATATTCTGAGGACAGCTATTTAGCACAATTCAGGGAAGAGCTAACGGGGAATCCCCATTGATATCACCGGGAATTCCACGTAGTGAATGATCTAGTCTACGTCTTGGTTTTCCCGTATAAACACTTTCGTGCATGTAGCTAACTACCTTGGTAGATTAGTCTCCTTTGACTACCGTAAGAAAAAAAATGTTGTGACAGAGAATGTGATGCAGAGAATGGTATGCATTTAACCTGCATACTGGTTTTTGCCTTATTGTTTAATACCGCATTACTCACATCCGTTTCCATGGCTGTCGTAGAACCTAATCTATCGCTAGGGCGTCTACATATTCATCAAGACAAAGGATCACTGATATAATTGTCCTTTTTGTACGGTTCTTTGACAGACAACCTGGAGGCCGGCGACGTACGAGCGGCTTAAATGACTTTTACTGTGGAGCCTGAGGAACCACGTCAAGGTCATATCTGTAATGATAGTATAAGAAAAGTACAATCCACTTGCCAACTGTCTTTACAGCTGCCGTCCGCAAATTATTCAAGGATAGTGAAGGATGAAGCTCATTAACTCTGACTATAGTCAGCACTGTTATAGGGTTAATGTATCTCCTCTGTCTTCTTCAATTATAAGATGCCACACGAATGTCATTTAATACATTGGCTTGATTAAATGACTGGCTTGTTTACGTAAAAAGATGATCCACAATTTCTTCTCATAAATTATTTATGCGACAGTTTGACAGTAAGTGAAATGAAGTCCTGGTGATAGTGTATAAAGCCAGGGTGATAGAAAGTCGTAGTGGTGATGTATAAAATCAGGGTGATAAAAAGTCGTAGTGATGATGTATAAAGTCAGGGTGACAGGAAGTCGTAGCGATGATGTACAATGTCAGGGTGATAAAAAGTCGTAGTGATGATGTATAAAATCAGGGTGATAGGAAGTCGTAGCGATGATGTATAAAGTCGGGGTGGCAGGAAGTCGTACTAGTGATGTATAAAGTCGGGGTGACAGGAAGTCGTACTAGTGATGTATAAAATCAGGGTGACAGGAAGTCGTAGCGATGATGTACAATGTCAGAGTGATGATGTACAATGTCAGGGTGATAGAAAGTCATAGTGATGATGTATAAAATCAGGGTGACAGGAAGTCGTAGCGATGATGTTCAATGTCAGAGTGATGATGTACAAAGTCAGGGTGATAGGAAGTCGTACCGATGATGTATAAAGTCGGGGTGATTGGAAGTCGTAGTGGTGATGTATAAAGTCAGGGTGATAGGAAGTCGTAGCGATGATGTATAAAGTCGGGGTGATAGGAAGTTCTAGAGATAATGTTTAAAGTCAGGGTGATAGAAAGTTCTGGTGATGATGTATAAAGTCAGGGTCATAGGAAGTCCTTGTAATAATTTATAATGTCAGGGCTATAGGAAATCTTAGTGATATTGTATAAGGTCAAAATGACAGGAGGTCCTTGTGATAATGTATAAACCTAGAGTGGAAGGCGTAATGATAATGTTGAAAGTCCTAGGTACAATGTATAAAGTTAGGGTGATAAGAAGTCCTAGGGATAATTTATGAAAGGATGTCATAGAGATAATGTACAAAATCAGGGTGATAGGAAGTCCTACCTAAGTTCTATATTGTCAGGGTAATAGAAGTCTTGGCGAGAATGTATATTGTCAGAGTGATAGGAAGTCCTAGCGATAATGTATGAAGTCAAAGTGAACGGAAGTTCTAACGATGATGAATAAAGTCTGTTTTTCACTTTGAGGAATGTTCAAAGTGAATGTTTTGGGACTAAACAAAATTGTCTACCGCTTGACAGTTACATGTAGGTCTTTAGTTCTCGTTCTCGCTTTATGTGGAGGGGGGGGGGGGGGTCAGAAACGTGGCGGTGGTATAGCTTGGCTTTCAGCGCCTCAGTGTATACCCGCTTTAACCGTACATAACCCTAACCCTAACCCTGTTTAAATATTAAAACCCAATTATTGAAGGTATTTGAGAAGGCCAAGATTAGCCCGATCACTGGAGGTATTTGGGAAGGTCAAGACTGGAACAGTTATTGGAGGTATCTGATAAAGCGAATACTAGCCCAATCATTGGAAGTACTTAATAAGGCCAAGACCAACCCAATCACTGGAAGTACTTGATTCAGCCAAGACTATCCCAATCACTGGAGGCATTTGATTAGGCCAAAACTAGCCCAGTTTTTGGACGTACTTTGGACGTATTGGAGATATTTGAAAAGGTCAAGGTTATCCCAGTCATTGAAGGTACTTGATAAGTCCAAGATTAACCCAGTCATGGGCGGTAGACCTACTTGATAAATTCTCTGAAGAAGAAGAACAAAGGCATGCTGTAGAAGAGAAAATAGCCTCTGCCAAAAATGTTATCCTCTCCGCTGTCCCGACCAGACACTCCGATAAAGGTGCCTGCAATAGTCACACAAGTCTTCGTATGTAAAAGGCACTATAAAGTTTGTATTGACGATGAATATAGATCAAGTGTCGTGCCGTATGGGCGCAACAATTACATGTATCCATAAACAAGATATTACATTCGTCCACCTTTAGTTAAGAATTACTCTTAAGTGGAAATGTTGACATGGAAAAAATAAAACATTAGCAATGGTAACGGTTAATATGGAAATAATATACATATTCATTAGTACTACTTGGAATATCCCGACACAGAGTTAATTACTCACAGTCTCAGTGGAACCATTTGTGTCCCTTTAGTCTCACATTTGTGTGATTTGTCTCCAAGTGACAATCACAATGAGGACTCCCCCAGTTGATGTCGATGTCTGATGATGTCAAGGATGCAGGAACGTTTTCTCCACAACATCTGGAACATTCTCCGGGAATGGCTGTTGCTGCACGGCTACAGCATTGTCATCGCTGATATCAGTGCGAAGCAGAATCTGGCAGATTCGTCTGTCTGGTGTTTGAACGTCGTAAGACAAGGGTTCTGTCTTTTCCTGCACAATTGCTTGTATCCATTTCTCTCCTCTGCCATAATTGCAAACATAGACCCTGTCGTTTTTTTAGTATAGTGCGACTTTTCGGATGTCGATCATGGTATGTCTTCTGCTGTTGTTGCTTCTCGTCAATGCATCCTTGAATATCTGGGTGCAATATGTTCAGTCGGGATTTGAGTCTACGATTCATCAACATTTCAGCAGGTGACAAGCCTGTTGTGGTCTGTGGTGTGATTCTATACTGAAAAGGTAACTGATTCAGTTTGTCCTGAATGGAGCCAACTTTTATTTTCGCCATAGTCCCTTTGAAGAACTAAACAGCTCGCTCTACTTGTCCATTTGATGCTGGCTGATAAGGAGAAGTCAAGATGTGGTTAATTCCATTTTGTCTTGTGAATTCTTTGAATTCGTCACTGGTGAAGCTGGTTCCGTTATCCGATACAATCTGATCCGGTAGACCATGGACGCTAAAACATTGTTGGAGTTTCTCAATGGTGGTACTACTAGTCGATCCATCAGCTGGGAAGATTTCCAGCCACTTTGTATAGGAATCTATTGCTAGGAGAAATATTTTCCCCATGTATTGTCCCGCATAATCGATGTGAATTTTGGACCAAGGCCGTCCTGGACTTTCCCATGGATGTAATGGTGCTTCCTGTGGTGTACGCTGATGTAGTTGACACTCTGTACAACTGCGTACTTCGTTTTCAAGTTCATTGTCCATCTTTGGCCACCACACATAGCCTCTGGCAAGGCTTTTCATACGAGAAATCCCTGAATGAGATACATGAAGTTCCTGTATCATCTGTTGACGTTCCTGTGGAGGTACAATGACACGTGCTCCCCATAGAAGACAACCATTGTGTACACTGAGCTCAGTACGTCTTGTAAAAAACCGTTGCAGGTTTGCTTCCTGGCATTTATCTGGCCAGCCCTGGAGAACAAATTTTAGTACTCTGGACAACATGGCTTGACTTGTTTTGGGCTTACAGGTCCATGAATGTCCAGATGTTCAATGAGTAAAATGTTCTCTCCTGGGATTGGTGGATTTTCAACCCCTGATGAATCAAGAATTGACAAACGACTTAAAGCGTCAGCGTTTGCATTTGACTTACTAGATTTGTAGACCAGCTCATATTCCTAGGCTGACAACGTCAATACCCATAGCTGAATACGTGCTGCTGTCATGGCTGGTATTCCCTTGGTTTTTTTCAACAGTCCAAGTAATGGTTTGTGGTCACTCGTTATGGTAAAATGTCTCCTGTAAAGAAATTGATGAAACTTTTTTACTCCAAACACGATGGCTAAGGCCTCTTTCTCCAGTTGGCAATACCCTTTCTCTGCTGTAGAGAGCGTCCGCAACATGAATCCAATGAGTCGCTCTGTTCCCTCTGCCGTTTTGTGAGAGAGTACTGCCCAAATGTGAAAGAGTATTGCCCCAATGTGAAAGAGTATTGCCCCAATGTGAGAGAGTATTGCCCCAATTCCGTATGGTGACGCGTTACAATCCAGTACCAAGGTTTGCTTGGGTCGAAGTGGACCAACACATCTGAAGACTGAAGACAATGTTTTTGACTTAAGGAAAGCGTCCTCCTGTCGTTTACCCCAATGCCACTTTATGTTCATGCAGTGGCGCCGGCACTGTTGAGAGGTTCGTCAATAACATAGAATCATAGTTCAAAATCCCCAAATAAGATTTCATTTCTGTGATATTCTTAGGTGATGGTGAGTCATGAATAGCTTGGATCTTGATTCCTTCCTTAGTGATTCGATGTCCAAGAAAGACAACCTCATCTACCATGAAGAAACATTTGTTCCTTTTCAGGTGAACTCCTGCTTTACTGAGGCGTGAACAAACCTGATCCAAAATGTCCAGGTGTTCAGTATCATTTTTCCCAGTTGTTAGTATGTCGTCTAGGCGTACTAACACATATGGAATGCCTTGAAGAAGACTTTCCATCGTCCTCTGGAAAATTCCAAGTGCACTGGACACCCCAAATTGTAGTCGGTTATACTGAAATAAGCCCTTATGAGTGTTTATTGTAGTGAAAACTTTAGAATCTTCGTCCAGTAACATTTGTTGGTTGGATTGAAACAGGTCTAACTTCGTAAACTTCTGTTCACCATCAAGTGTAGCATGCAAATCTTCAGTCTTAGGAATTGGATAGCTGTCCAATTTGGAAACTTGATTAACTGTTTGTTTGTTGTCTCCATAGATACAGATAGATTTGTCACTTTTCAATACTGGTACTATTCGAGCTGCACACTGTGAATACTGCACACAGGTTCTATTGTCCCTTCTGACTGAAAAGTCTCCAATTCCAGGTCAATATTTTCATGTAAGGCGTACGGTACTGGTCTTGGTCTGAAGAATTTAGGCTGAGCATTTTGCTTCACAGTTATCTTGGCCTTAATTCCCTTACATGTGCCTAATGCCTCTTTGAACATGTGAGGATACTTCTCTAACACAGTTCCTACTGTAAGTGATTTGGAGATTTGATTTATTTCGACGATGTCTCTCCAATTCAATCTGATTTGAATTAGTCTCTGCCTAGCAAGTTAGGACCGTTGTCTTTAGTGACAACTGTTGTGAGGTAAGCGGACTGACCATTGTATGATACCGGAACCATACCTGTCCCTAATACTGGAATATCCTCACCTGTGTAGGTCCTGAGTTTAACTTTGGATTTCTCGTTTCCTAATTTTCAACTGGTTGTATGTATTCTCATCTGACACAGTAACTGATGTTCTGGTGTCCAACTCTAACTGAACAGTAATATGTCCATTGTCCATGGCAACCCTATATGGTTTCCTGCCTCCATCACGCTGAAGGCTAAACACTACATAGACGTCCTCGTCTTCCCCTACAGCTTGGGCCTCTCGTTCTACAAGATTGGCTTGCCGTGGCTTTCGACGCCATTTATTTTTGTTCTCGCCTGACCACTTTAGGTGACTTTGTTCCGCTTTACCAGAATTATTACTACGTTGTAGTTTGTTCCAACAGGCCCGGTCAATGTGACCCTTTTTCGTACAGAAATGAATGTGACGACACGTAGATGGCTCGTGATTTCCCATACACCGAGAGCACACTGCAAACGAAGGTTGACCTGGTTTGGCCTGAATTTTCTTGACTTCTGCTGGTTTTGCATGTTGTGTGGATTTTCGAGTGTGTTGGCGGTCCTCCGTGTTTCTAGCTGCTAATTCCATAGCTGTAGCTACTTCATACGCTCTTTGGAACGTTAATCCACGCTCTGACAGTAATCTTCTTTGGATTCTGTCATCTTTTACTCCACATCTTACATGCCTATCTCTGAGCATTTCATCTTGAGATCGTCCAAAGTCACAATGCTCAGAAAGTCAACCGAATTCAGACAAAAACCCAGCAACTGACTCGCTCGGGGCCCTCATTCGACTGTTGAATTTGCATCTGTGAACGCACGCTGACGGCGGAGGGTCGTGGTGATCACCGACGATTGAACGCTTTTTCTGTTCATCTTCAATGTCATTAGCAATGAAGTAATGTTCTAAACGTTCAATCTATTCAGTCCAACTGCCGCTCACCTTTTCATCGAATTCCTCGATTTTTCCGAGCGAAGCCATCGATAGAGGAGTCTATAGCACCAATCCCATCCTCGTCACCAAAATATGTTATAAAGTCACACAAGGCTTCGTATGTAAAAGTCACAATAAAGTTTGTATTGACAGTGAACATCAATTAAGTGTCGTGCGGTATGGGCGCAGCCATTACATGTGTCCATAAGCTGTTGTGGCGCTATACGCGCTTATACAAGATATTACAGTGCCTCTCCAGGGAACTTCTGTAAAGTTATGACTGTTCCAAAACTTAAATTACTGCATAAACCCATTGATATCTGAATGAATTATTTGAAGTGTATTTTCTACCATTTATTTATTTGGTATTTAATTAGGCTTTAATTAGGCGAGAGAAAGAATATTTCACTCGTACGATGACGGTCAGCATTATAGTGAGAGGAAACCGGGCAGAGTCGGGGGAAACGGTCCACCATTCGCGGATTGCTGCCCCATTTTCTCTATCCTGCTAGTATTGGGCTTGTCAGGTACATTCAGTGAGCTGACCACCGGCCCGGATAGCACAGTTGGTAGAGCGTCCGCTTCGGGACCGGTAGATCCAGGATCAATCCTTGATCGAGTCACACCTAAGACTTTAAAAGAGGAAGTTGCTTGGCGTTCAGCATGAAGGGGATAGTGCAACGACTGGTTGACTCGTATCAGTATAATGGCTCGGACGGGGCGCCTTACTTGCCTTCGGTAAGTCGCATCAGTGAAGCAGCTCTAAATAAAAGAGCGGTGGAAATCCGTCCTGCAACAAGGAGGCACATTACACGTACATGCACCCTAATGATTCCTTCGTCATCATATGACTGAAAAATTGTTGAGTACGACATTAAACCCCAAGCACTCGCACTCACTCAGTGAGCTGACCTGATTTTTGCGGAATTACTTTGTCATTTAAACCCAGTTTTATCTGGCTACTCAGTGGTTAGGCCTAAAGTTTAGGGCCGACTGTGGTCCTTGTTCATAGGCTTACACGGCTAGCAAGTATGGCCTCCTATTAATTTGCATATATGCTCAATGCATTAGTGGTTCTGACCTATCTAAGCTGTAATGTTTTGAGTCAGATCCATTTTAGGGGCCCTTATCTTCCAACGATTTTCATTCGTTAATAAAGATGGCGCTAATACACAAACCATTTAGTTCATGTTTTGAGTCGCAACACATCGGCTATATCTTAATCACTAACTCGCACACTTATTAGTTATCCGATAATCTTTGACATGTATCATGCAAAAACAAAAGAGACAGCTATGCGAAACTTCGGCTCGTAATTGAGCCCTATAGTCGATTCGATATCGTCTGTCATTATGTAACCATGGACGGCACTTAGTCGACCTATGCCTCTTCACGACCTTCCACACATCTTTCAAACTGCCCCGCCACGTTTACCTTGTTAACATTTTTTCCAGAACTAGTTCCATACAGTGACGATCTACCGTATTTGTTAACTGTCATCTCCCTAATGCCACCTCCCGGTTCATTTTTCGGTGATTTTCAACATTAATAAAAAAAACCACACAATTCGAGGATTGCGCAACGACAATTTTGACCGATCATACTATCAGCCGATGATGATCGTTTGACGACACATTTGAAGGGCTCCAAGAGCCACAGACAGCAAATATTATGTGGCTGCCTAAATAGCCCTGTACTCAGTCACTGGTACCCTCGTTCGTTTGATCGCCAGGTCTGGTTTGGTAAAATCCGGCTGTGACATCCTTTTGATAAAACCGGGATAAAGTGAATAGCGACTTTAGAGCTGAATCAATCAGTATATCAATGGATTTATCAGTTAAATCCTGATGAATGATTAAGACGAGTATGAACCAGTTTCTCAGTGCCCATGTCTGACACACGTGAGTTTCGAATACCGCCTGTATAGAGTGTCTATACTTGAGTGTTACACTTGCCTAATAGAGCCTTAACTGGACTATATCATAATAAGCACGAAGCTTTATTAACCCACCGGAAATGTAGACCCCAACCTGCCCAGAATTACAAACATCTAAATCCGCTTCCTCCTCATGACCAAGGTAAACGACTAGGGCCATCCATGATGGAAAAACGGTTTAGAAAATTAGAGAAAGTAACCATTAGAAATTAATGAGGCAGACAGACTTTGGCGTAGCGTTACCCTGAATAATGTTTCCGTTCTCAACTCTGCCACTAACCGTGCCACCCGTCAAACCTTGACAGCCCATTGAATTAATTAAAAAGGCTTTCCGTATTGCTATCAGTTTAGTTAATTGATCTCTTTGGCGAGATTCGATGGTCGTTCTCTCCTTGACTCAGACTCGGAGCGGGTCTCACTGCGTAGATAAGAAATTAAGAAAACGAGTTTTGTGGATTTAAGGTTTACTTAGGGTTTATTCGAGTTTTAAGTCTGATTTTATCAGCTCTAGCACCTGACGTACTATGTTTCTTTGTGCTTATCCGCTGACCACTGAGTTCATTTCTTAATCGTAGCAAAAGTAGATCGGGTAACTAAGACAACACAAAGGTTTCTCTTTCGCCGAATGCAGAAAAATGTAGCCGTCTCCATTAAGATGTTGTTCTACCGTAAACCACGGTAAATCACGTCGACCTGTATACATTTGTTTCCATGACAGCAGAACTTCGTAATATGGTACAAAAGTGGTGAAACTACCCCAAATTATTCAGTCAATTCTTCACATTTTCAACTGTGTTTACAAACTATTTGTGACCGAGTGAGCAATCAACATTGTGTGAAAAGAGGCAGGCATCTTGGTAAACGTAAAGGTTATGTTATATTAATTGTGTGTCTGGAAACTGGCCATTCAGGGCCAGTGTACTACAGACGTGGAAAGTCAATGTGCACATGAAGAAAAAACACGTGTGATTCCGAATAACAAAATCTACTCCACATGGAAAAGAGACCTTTCTGTAACGTGCATTCTCTAATCATTCCCAGTAACAGAATCTAGTTCACATGGAAAGAGACCTTTCTGTAATGTACATTCTCTAATCATTCCCAGTAACAGAATCTACTCCACATGGAAAAGAGACCTTTCTGTAACGTGCATTCTCTAATCATTCTTAGTAACAGAATCTACTCCACATGGAAAAGAGACCTTTCTGTAACGTGCATTCTCTAATCATTCCCAGTAACAGAATACACTCTACATGTTAAAGAACCCTTTCTGTCACATTTATTCCACAATCACAACACCCACCCTACAAAGTGTTTGTTTCTTCGGGTCCACAATACTGAACCATCCTTTCTCAAATTTACCAGGAGCGTTTGGACACTGTATGCTTCACGCTCATGCCTTTGAATTATTAGGTTATGACGTCTTAATCTCAGTCTCCAGTCAATAATTTTACTAGCTCTATCATGTTTCTAAAAAATTGAAACGTTGGTTCTTTTGCTTCTTTGGACTTATTGTGCATCTTATGCCCGACTGTAACGCCTTTCAATAAAGTTTGGCAATCTCAGTTCTTGCTACATGCAACACTCCTTAGGTAACATGACGCAAAAATAGACAAATAATGAAAACAAATAATAAATAAATGTAATACTGAAACACTTGATAAGGCTCTTGAGTTTTATTCAAGTTACTGCACATGTACTTTTGTATTGCCACAAGTTGTTTTCTTCTCTCTTCATTTTTCTAAATCCAGTGCCAATCACCAAGTCAGAAAATCAATACAGCGATTTACAGTTTAACACCTTTTCGAAGAAATTACCCAGCCCTATTCACTAGTGACGACTGGGTAATTGGAATGGCTGTGTCGGCTGACAAGCATTTGCCCCTTAATTAAACATTAATGTAGAGGGGTGATTTCAGCGGTGAGCCGGTAAACACAGATGTATGGTGTAACGACTAAGTTGTCCAGAGTTAACACAGATGGGAGCTGTGTCTGGAACTGCGCTTACCTTGGTAGACAGTTACGTAGTGCATGTTGGGGAGAAAATGCCACTATACGTGTTGATAATTTGCATCTTAACCCCTGCCTGTCACAGGGCCGGATTGTTTTGTGCTAAACCGAGATGTCATTTATGTTGCGTTACTTGCAATTCTAAAAATGTCACTTATTTAGAAGTTTATTATAAGTACAGGCGTAAAAGTACACACCTCTCCACCCCTTAATCAAAACCTTCTTTAATATGTTGGCCCACATTGTTCTCATATATGATCTGGGTGAAATGTGAACCGAGCAAGAAATACCAATGGTCATGAACTGACAATTTTACATGTAATATACAAAACATTACAGGTGACTGATGAAACGTTAGAGGTGTACAACAACAGATGGTAAACTCACTCCTACAAAAGATACAAAATATTACAGTTCGAAAGCAAATGAACGCCTGGAGCAACTTTCACAAATTTAGCAACTGGATTCACCGAAAATCTCTTTGTCCTAAGGCTCAATGATTTTTTAAAAAAAGGTTATCGGAAAATAGATTTACAATGTTTTATGAAGGTAGCCCCAAGATCTACCCTATGGGAAAAACTATCACTGTGAACAATGTAAGTGAAAGAATAAGAAAAGATGGAAATTAGCTATTTTTCATGTGGAGAGTTCAACCAAGGAATGTAGTAGATAACTATCAAGTTTCTAAACTTTTTGCACAGGCACGCAAGTCAGTATGCTGGTTTATTCTGTTTTGGACATTAGCACCTGCACAAAATCTTCAGAACCTAAAACACTTAGTTATTTTGTAGGTTAATAACCGTGCCATATAAACCTGGTATTTCCTACTCCTGTTGTGTTAGATTTCATACATGCGCAGTGCGGATGAGAAGAAAACAGCAGGATGGAATATCATATTGCCCTTGAAGAAAGCTAACGGTACTCTTGATACTCTTCATTCAATAGCTACTCCCTGGCTAGAAACCACACAGTTTACAAGCATTGTTCTCCCCACTCAGTACTATCCTCCGTGTCTAACTTGATGTACCGAGTACACATTTAGTACCAAAAGCCATGAGAAACCATCTGAAAATGAATAATTGCCAAGTGTGGCCTTTGGGTGTATAATTGCTTTCTACCCCGTTTCCTCGCGAGGATTACCTGTGGTAGTCCCTTTCCATTGCTTCCTAGGCGCTTCCTTGGTACCCTATTTCGTCGCCAGGTTTACCAATGGTACTCTTGGTGCAATGCTTGCTACCCTGTATTGAGCATTGTTTGCCAGTGAAAGACCCTGTGCATTGCTTACCACTGTTTCGTCACCAGGACTGTGTCCTAAAGAGAAGCCATTGATATTCAGTCGTGCCCTATATTTTGCATGGCTATCATACGGCGCTAAATTTATTTGTCTACTGTTGGAAACTTTACACGTGCTAGAATTTTTCACTTAAGCCATGGCGGTCAGTTTTATGGGAGGAACAAATCTGAGGACGACACCTGAATAAGATTCAAGATGAATGCCTCGACGGTTTCTGGCATATAAGTCTTAACATTCTTACACATGCATATCGTTTCTTTCCCGACGTGGACAGGTCTGAATAACGTTTGAACACCTGCTGCTCACTTCCAATTTTCCAGTACTTTTCACGTAGCCTTCAGCTGTTGGCGAAGAAATGCAGAATGGAAAGAAAGCGTTCCTTTTAAATAATCAGAACAAAATTTGTAGCTCACTCTGTGATATTTTATGGCTCTAGCGAAATTTCACGACATAAGTCCATTGTTTATTATACGCGTCCTTGTGTGATAAACGCAGGCTGTGGTTTACATTTTCTAACGTCTAAAATCTAATTCCCAGCGAGTGGGTCAAGGTGAAGACAAGCTTTTGATGTCAGTAGAGATACCGTGCGTGACATGTACGTCGTTACACACAAACTTACTCTACCGCTGGTCTCATTAGCCTATATTTTCTTCATCTTTACATTTTTTCACCGAGGCTTACATTCTCTATATCAGCTCGGCAGGCATTAGGCCGAACGTATCACGCAAGACAGAAGCCTTTCGTCAAGCCAACAGGCTGACTGGGGCCTACTCTCCTTGATTCTGTTCACTTGAACCGGATTCCTGTATAAATGGCTTGAGCTGTTTATAGGATGTGTAAAGTAGAATTGTCAAATAGCACATTATTCTCACTGATTTGTTCTGCAATATTGTGCACAGATTCAACTCTGTCGATGGTGTTTGCGTAGCCCAGCTCAGGGCCTTGTTCGACCAGCTGTCAGATCTGCATATGAACGACATATCCAGCTTGTTGTGTTCAAACAGAGTGATTATTAAACCACGTAATCTGTTACTTCAGGAAACATAATTCGGTTGTCCATCAATCTGGATTTCAGTGAAAAACAAAAAAAATAAGGTTTGTACCGGTGTGAGAGCATGGACCTGGGGCAAAAACTAAAACGAACGGATTTAAGGTGTAACATTATTTTTAAGATTGCCTATGTTTACAGGTTTGAGAGGAAAGCAAATGAAGTTGTGTTTCTGTTAGCTTACAATCAACTTTTACAGCGGCCAGTGAAGGATTATTTCGTGGAGCATGCGAAGTTATTTTGTTTTCCACCTTTTCACGCCGTCTCCTAGGCTTACTAACTCGGTCGAACTATCTATCTGAGAGAACTTTTGACAGCATGAATGTGGTGAACCTACGCCAGACATACTTACCATTAACATCCTAATGGTGTTAAACCCTTTCGGTAATCTAACGTTTTGTTTGAATATGAGAATACACTAAATGTATATACTAAATGTTGATACCTGCCGGATAACTGGCTGATACCTGACTGATAGCTGGCGAATACTTGGCAGATACCTGGTAGATATCTGGTGCATATCTAGCAGATACCTGGCGCATACATGTCAGATACCTGGTCGATATCTGGCGGATAACTGGCTGGTACCTGGCTGATAGCTGGCGAATACTTGGTGGATACCTGGTAGATACCTGGCGCATATCTAGCAGACACCTGGCGGATACCTGGTCGATACCTGGCGGATAACTGGCTGTACCTGGCTGATATCTGGCGAATACATGGCAGATACCTGGCGGATAACTGGCTGATACCTGGTTGATAGCTGGCGAATACTTGGCAGATACCTGGCGCATATCTAGCAGATACCTGTCAGATACCTGGTCGATACCATACCTAGGGGATAACTGGCTGATACCTGGCGAATACTTGCCAGATACCAGGCGCATACCTGGCTGATACCTGGCGGATACTTGGCAGATACCTGGTCGATATCTGGCGGATAACTGGCTGACACCTGGCGTATACTTGGTAGATACCTGGCGCATACCTGGCTGATACCTGGCAGATACCTGGTAAATACCTGGCGCATGCCCCTGTCGACAGCTTACCAGCACGGAAATTAGCCAGTCAATGGTTCAATCTTCAAATTAGGAATAAAAACTCCAGGTTTACATCGGCGTTGGACCACATAAGTCAGTGACTGGTGCCTCAAATGCTGTTAATATTACTTTTTCATTGTTACCAAATTCCTTGTTTTGTGTCTATTAACTGCTGGTATTGTTACCTATGGTTCTGGATATTGAATGGCATCCAGTCTGTTGCCAGAGGTCATACATATTTAGCCAGGTCAGAAACCAGTGACCTAATGGTCGAGGTTTAGAGAGTTCTTCAGCAGGTCTGCTTCTCGCCGGCGTCTCTTAAGTAGCTTACATTTTACTGGGAGGGCCTCGGGGACTAGAGCGAGGTCATGTGTTAGCATAAATACAGTCTACTCGCAGGTGTTTGTCCAGCTGTTCTTCCTAAATTTATCCAAAGATTGTAACCGAAGAGTCCGATTAGCGCAAACTGTTTTCAGCACGACCCAGGTTATTCTCCACTCGGCTCTCTGTTATACTGGGGTATTTACACGTAGCCCTGTAATATGATCGATTAAGACATTCACTGATTCATTGATTTTTCTTAGATAAACGACTGTTTCCACCTGCCTAAGTATATATTCTCACAGAAACCGTAGGAAATGAGCCTACCTGAACAGCCTAGTGTAAAACTTTCTAACTTGAAACTACAGTGGCCTGGAAAGTCATAGGATATAATGCACAAATGTTTTGATAAATGGGAAGCTAAAATATGACAGGCTGGAATCTGGTTCAGATTCCTGTCGTTTATAAGAAACATGTATTAAACGTCACGGAAGTTGTTTGGAATGTTCTGCTCATTCATACCTCATCACGTGTCAGGTAACAGTTTTTGCCTCTCCTTGACAGAAGTGATCCGTGTCTGAACATAGTAAATAACGCTTCTGCCTGACTTAAGCTGATGGAGAGCCAGTTTTAGGGTCAAGTGATGATGACTTCAGGTGACATTCGCGATAAGCTTGCTGAAATCATGAGGAATCATTTAATCAAAGCAGCTTATATTCACCATAATTGTTTTTATAGGGCAAAGAATATTGAGGACATTTATTTACTTCTTGAAGCAACTGCTTTAATTATACTGGTGCAAATATCATTCCGAGTTTATAATAAATCTTAAAACACGACCCAATGACACAGATAACATTTCCAGTTTGGGCACTACATGGCCATATGTAGGTTTTATAAGACAACCACAATTTCGCATGCGACGAGGTTGTCATCATAACATTTGAATAATGTGGTTTTGCCTACAATAACCTATACGCAGTATGCAGGATTCAAAACCTTAGGAAACCAGTTGTGATTAGATAGTTTCCTCTTTCCACAATACCGGCCCGGATAACACAGTTGGTAGAGCGTCCGCTTCGGTAGCGGTGAATCCAGGATGAATCCTGGGTCGAGTCACACCTAAGACCTTAAAAGAGGAAGTTGTGACTTCCTCGCTTGGCAGCATGAAGGGGATAGTGCGACGACTTCAATGAAGCGGCACTACATAAAAGAGAGGTGGAAATCCGTCCTGCAACATTTAGGCACATTACATATGTTGAGTACGACGTTAAACCCCAAACACTCACTCACTCTGTCCATCACCATGGATTTCATTTTCCGGATCAAATATAATGAGGTGCCGAAAGTCGAAAGCCGTTCCAGTAGGTATATCCTCTTGCAATTTTTTAATTAAAACATTCTGCTTTGAAAGTGCCAAGCGTTACACTGTTTAAAATGGACAACTGAAACAGGTATTTTGTTGAAATCCTGTTCTTCGTTGGAGTTCATGTATTTCTTCGTTTCTAGTGCGGTAAACTTTCATTGCTGTAAATTCACTCGCTTGTGAAGGACTTCAAACTGCTTTGTATCGCTTTGGCAAGTACTCTCGTATGTTTAAAATGACAATCAGTGTATGTAATACTACTCCTCATCAGTTTATCGTACAACTTCATTTGTTTGGTAGCTGATGTCAAATTTTCCCGATAATCACTTGACCATGGAAATACTAACATACCTTCGACAATTATGTTCAAGAAAGAAGAGCTGATGGAGTTTTATCACTTATACCTCAGGAGATTTCTTGCCACAGGCGATATTTCCTTCGTCTAGATCATACATCCCCAAATTGGCACCCTATCTACAGAATGTCTGCCTGGCCAGCCTTGTCTAGTATAATTGCTCTAGGGTATGGAACAAGTCATGGCGACAGACACGAGAAAACTAAAGTCTAGTTTTCACTCATCCCACATGTTAGTCAGTAGAAAACTGAGAGGTCAGTATTGTTTCATGTTTGCCTTTCGGAGATTGTCTTCAATCAATTGTTACCTAACCCAACAACTGTTATCTTTCTTAACTCCGTTATTAAACTTTAAATGGTACTTTGTCTGTTGTCAAAGCGTTTGATTTTAGATTAAAATCTGCCGTATAGGCGTATATACCATGTACACAATCTGGAACCAGGGCGTATACACATTGTACATAGTCTGAGGTCAGGGCGTGTAGACATTGTACATAATCTGAGGTCAGGGAGCATACACATTGTACATAATCTGGGGTCAGGGCGTATACACATTGTGCACAATCTGAGGTCCGGGCATATAAACATTGTACATAATCTGAGGTCAGGGTGTGTGGACATTGTACACAATCTGGGGCCAGGGCATATACACATTGTACATAATCTTGGGTCAGAGCGAATACACATTGTACACAATCTGGGGTCAGGGGCATATACACATTATTCATAGACATGGTACATAATCTGATGTCAGGGCGTTTAGACAATGTACATAATCTGAGGTTAGTGCGTGTAGACATTGTACATAATCTGGGGTCAGGGCGTGTAGACATTGTACACAATCTGGGGTCAGGACGTATACACATTATTCATAGGCATTGTACATGACCTGAGGTCAGGGCGTATAGACATTGTACATTATCTGAGGTCAGGGCGTATAGACATTGTACATAATCTGGGGTCAGGGCGTATACACACTGTACATAATCTGGGGCCAGGGCGTATACACACTGTACACAATCTGGGGTTAGGATGTATACACATTGTAAATAATGTGGTGTCAGGGCGAATACATCAAATATGCAATGTGGTGTCGGGACATATTTATTTATTTATTTGATTGATGTTTTAGGTCGTACTCAAGAATATTTCGCTTATACAACTGCGGCCAGCATTGTGGTGGGAGGCACCCGGTAGGGTCAGGAGGCTTGGGATCAAACCCACGTCGGGTCATGCCTTTGAAAAGGGTACTTGTTGCTGCCTCGCTTGTCGCTCAGCATTGAGAGCTTAGAGCAAGGAAACATGACTCGTTGTTCCGGTGTCAGTATAATCTGACTGTGTGGGGTGTCAGGTGGCGGCAGCTCTTTGGCGCCATGGACTCGTCCTGCCAAAAGAAAACACAGTATATGTGCGCACACCTAATAACTCCCCATAGTCATATAACTGAAAATTTGCTGAGTTCGACGTAAACTCCCAAGCATACATACGTGCATGTAATCCAACGTACAGCGTACACCTCCAACTCGAGGATCTTTAGAATGTAATGTCTGCTATGGGTCATTCCGGCTTTTTCATTTCAGTTGGCTTAACACATACCACCGATATAAAAAAAATTGGAGGTATATGTTAAGGAAGAAAACGACATGTTGACAAATGTAGGTCAACACTGTTGAAGCGCATAAAGTTATATAGAATTATTCTCAAATGCAAAGCAATTAAAATTTCCCGAGTGAAAGAGATCATATGAGTCAGTTTCGCATCCATTCGTTTCTGGGGGTCATCAAAGAGATGACATTTGAAATGATGTCTTTGAAACTGGATGTGTGACCGATAAGAAGTATACCTGCCAGACGACGAGACCAGATGCCGAAGTTGTGCAGCAGTCACTCGCAGTGGTTTCACCAGCAGCGTTTACCTCACTTTTGGCATATGGTCAGCGTTTTCTTTAGAAGCTCTTTGCGTCTTTAGCAGCTGAGCCATT
The DNA here is from genome assembly GCF_032854445.1 of Liolophura sinensis. Taxonomy (NCBI): domain Eukaryota; kingdom Metazoa; phylum Mollusca; class Polyplacophora; order Chitonida; family Chitonidae; genus Liolophura; species Liolophura sinensis. The sequence continues at coordinate 55,067,291 of NC_088302.1, read as the reverse complement.
GCCTTTGGTGCCTTCTGTATAACAAATCTCCATCAGGGTTTTGTCTTTGATCACAGCAAAGCACGGCAATGCTGTTAGCAGTTCTCTCAGGAGCAATTTGACTGCTTTAGAACGAAGTTTTCGGAAGGTGGCTTTTATATATCAGACATCTGCTACTTAATTTCTTATGCCCACAAAGCACCTGACAGTCAGCCAACGTAGATACAGTCTATTACATACGGACATGAGTGTGCTATATATGACCTTTTCTAAGTAAAAGGCCCGATAAAACGGATACAGATTAACAGATTAGGAAACAGGTCAGTTCACAATAGCTTAATGTGTACAGGAGTGTATTTATTTTTTTTATATCAGTTAGTATTTTGTTTTTTTTTAATATCAGTTAGCATTTCTTGTAAAGGTTCAACTGTGTCAGCAGTTTTAAAGATTGGTTGTGTCTTCATGAAGACGATTCTTTTTCCATCAGGCTTTAAGTTCATTGCGTTGTCTTCAATCGAACAGTTGCAGTTCTTCTACAAGCCTGCACAAACCAAATCGATTAGATCGTTCACAAACGGAAAAAACCACCTTTGCTTAATTACATGTTGAAAATAACGGCTTTTTAGACTGTAGCTCACATATTTTATTTACGTTCCTTTCTGGAAGGTAGACCTCCCTCTCTTCGTTGTTTCATAGTTGTGGGTAACCAGACATGTTAGGAGGAATTTTTTGGACGTAAATAATTTCATTTGGTAGATTTTCTTATCAAAGGGTTTAATTGACAAGAACTTTTTGTGCAGCCATTGAGCGAATGACAAAGGTCATAAAAGTCTAAGCGCAGGACATCCATCAATCTCATAAAGGGTCACATCAACTAATAAGACAAATGCTGCTAAAAAAAGTCGGTTCGTAATCGTTTAAGAAGAAATGCGATAGCTTTTGACTTTACTGCAGCAGGTGGGAAAAGATATTGGTTGAGTGATTTGCTCTTGGCCAGTTGAGTCCTTTGAATATGATTTAAAGCTAAGAGTTCAATATTGCTTTCCATTTTGAATATACAAAGCTCGAAGAGTCTAATAAACCCTAGTAATTAAGTACTTTGCAAGAATTTTGATCTTTTTTGTCTTGGTCTGGCTGTAACAGAATACCCTGCTATATTACGACGACCAGTCGGTTCGCCTCAAACATCAAATGACGACTGTCAACAAATCTTCTGTCGACTGTAAGACCCACAAGGTCTTGTCTCCCCTTCTATGGCGACGGAAGCTGAGAACCAATTCCTCCATGCCCAAACATCAAACCTTGTGTTGTCTAAGTCAACAGTTTATAGTTGCGTGGCCATAACAACCTTGATGGCGATTGACGATGTAGACTTGCCGGACAGCACTAGCGTGCAGTGACATATCAACATGGCTGCCGCCGACGTGAATGTTTAATTGTCCCATACTGGCGAGAACCTGACTCTCACTCGCCCTGGGAGTAGAATGATTGGTGAAGGTGAACTCTGCGACGTGAGAGCGGATTGCTTGTCTATCACACATTGTATGATTTAAACGAATGAAACAGGCGATGAGTTCGAATACAACACAATGAAGTGAAAGTGTACAACTGCTGCTTATACCAGATGTGCAAAATGAGGAAAATCGCATCTCATATTCTAGAGTTTATCACCAAATACATCAGAAAAGTTCATGATGTGAAAATTGAGGGGAATAAGAGACATATATATCTGAAGACGCCATCTCAGTGGTCAAGCAGCTAGTTTTCCCATAGTTCACATTCTATTTAAATTTACCCAGCATCAACATTTATAACACCCTCATTAAGTTCAACATGGACAATTACAAAACATACATCAATATGATGTCCGGCGTAAAGTTAATCTGCTATCTAGAAATTCCAGTTCCAATTTATGCCTTGAACTGGAACTAAACATTTGTTAATTCAATCCGTCTAATATCTGTGAGTCTTACTATTACTTTTGTATATATTTGATTGTTCCCCTTTTGTGTTTTGTCGTTTGTTTTAAGAGTGTTTCGCGTGAGTCTGGGCGTTGAAACAAACATTTGTACACCATAATGGACGTTCAGTGGCAATAATTCCAACATCAATTTTCCATCTTTCACCATCGTTCAACACTAACCAACAATGAACTAAGAAACTATATCAGGTGAATATAGGAATAAGGAGAGATCTATGCATAGGGAGGTGATGTGCAGTTTTCAAATATGACGGAACGTTGTAGTCCTTTTCCAGTTGTTGCATCATTTTATGTCATAAACCAAAATATAAATAAATGGAAAGCGGGTTTTGGACACAGTGGCGTGTTTGATCACATTTATTTCTACTCCAGTTTTAGGTACTACTTATGAGGCTGCACACTTGTGGCTCAAAGTCCGGTGAAACCTGAAATACAAAGGCATCCCGTTTGCATTTTGCAATCGATCAATTCATTTCACGCTGATTGATCTTTGCGAACTTACCATTCTCCCGGTGCCAGCAGTACAGATACACACGTATTAGAGGGTAGAGCAGTGTTGATGTGTGATTTGGGCTACAGGTTACCTCGGTGCGGAGCCCTATACACGCCACAATGGTGGTAACTCTCACGCCCGTCGTTCTGTTGTCTACCACTTTAGCCCGACTTTCTGATTGGTTTCTGATGAGAAGGCGTGTGAACTCTTGATCGTCTCCTTGAGGAACTCGATGACACCACCCATTAAGACCTTATTTGTAGCCATTTCCATGTCAGACACTCTTGTCAGTAAACTCACGCCGGTTTCTTAGTGCATTATATACTGGTATCCAACTCACGGGCTACTGCTCTGCCTCTCGCCTGTCACCAAACTATTAACGTTTTCCTACAACAAAAGTTATAACTAAAACTTTCGTGTAGAGAATACAGCAAAATGACCACAGACCTCAGCATTACCTGAGGCCTTTCCTGTCTTGTATTTCATGAGATGAGAAGACATTCAGTGAGTTAGGCCCACCTCTGTCGGTAGACAATACTATGCCTTTATGATTACATTTACCGACTATATCCTTTATATTTAATCTTAAGAGTTTCTTGTGTTATCCCAAATATCAATTATACCAATGACACCTAATTTTAATAATGTACACGAGTAACTAATAAAACCCTGGAAAAAATAAGTTGACAAGAGGCTGGATTTCACCGGCATCACGTGCGACCATTTGTCAGCTGTCACACTGTCGTCACTGCTCTGGTTTTACCAGTCTTAGTTGGGCGTCTTTTATATTTTTTCACGAGGTCTGTGATTCCCGGACTAGGGACGTTATCGCTGGTCTGGAGAGGAGTGGTACACAGATATGGGGGCACAATATGTACTTTCTGTTCGTCTGTGAAACAGCAACATAAATACAGAGAATGCCTATTGAGAAATAACATTTATAATGGTTGAAAACAGGGCAAAGCCGAATTTCTTTGCGAAAGTTACTGATCTGCACCGAGAACACCTGAAGATGTGTTGCAGTGAGTGCAAGCTACATGTTAAAGTGTGAAACCAAACAATATATGAACAATAATAGGCCAAACTTATGGCCGAGGTTGAATTCTGGCTTACCCTCTGTAACTACTGCACAGATAAACTACTAATGCTTACTTAAATATCGGTCTAAAATAATCTCTTGTAAATGAAGTGTAGCCTTAAACAGCAAACCCTATGGAAGAATACACAATTCTGTAAGATCCCCGTGATACAACTTTGCTTTCGTCGTGATTTGTCCAGACAAAGGCTTCGTCTGGAAAACAAATGGTGTTTAGGGGACGTGTATGGAGAGCGTACTTCACTGTTAGGGACAGGAGATGAGCCTGCTCATCCCTGGGGGTCTAAACGTGCCCTGTTCCCGCTTCAGTGCAGCCATAAAATACAAACATTTCCTATCATCAGTACAGCTCTGCCTTACTCTAGGCACTGACAGTGTGATTCAATTACTCACGTATCTGCCGCTGATATAGGGGAGTGTCCCGTGGCCGTATTGTGCTGATCCTACATAGCCAGTTCCGTGTGGGGTGATACGTCAGAACTTGGATGGTAATTAACACTGCAGAAAAGCTGTTTTACCTATAATATTACGCTGTTACGTCGTATAATCTTATCAAGACCTCCAAATCTAGGTCAAAGACATTAAGAACGAATCATACCACCTGAACAACGGAGAACCCAGTCTTCTGCACAGCACCCTGCTACTTATTTGCCGCTGTCAATTTCAAACGACGTCACAAGACAAAAAGTCAAACTTCCGCACGGAAGTATTTTACCAATCTAATGCGACAAATGTTGGTGTTCTTTCCGAATGCTGCTGTGCGAAAGCGCCTAGTGGCTATCTGCTAGAACTAGATGTCCGGTTTATACCTGTTGATTGTAACACGATAAGAAAGTTTCAGTTGAAAATGACCAATGAAGCTCATGTGTATTTTCATAGTATATACATGTTGTATAAAGGGCCGATCTGATAACAAGAACAAATGCCTTTACCGAACCAATACTTCTTTCACCTCTGCGCTATATTTGTACGAATGTTTCACTTTCGAAAGCCAGCTATGCTGTGTCTCGTTGTGAGACCTCTGTGTTCATAACGGTGTGCATCTGGTTGTCGAGGTAGGAAGAATCTTTTCTCTGACTTCCGACGAAGCCAGTTAGAATTAATAGCAATTAGCAAAAGTCAGACGAGACTGTCAGTCTATGTCTGGGAGACAGAACCAGTCGTCTGTTATACCTAATTATACTACTGGAATAAAGTAACTGTGCATCATCTGCAGTTATGCCATGTTCTAATGAATTAAGATAAGAATATGATATTTGGTATTCTGTTTAATCACTGTTTAACTGTTGACAGGATAATCTCGAAATCTTTATGATTTGACACTAGGCATCATGACACGCCCTCGAAGAGATGTGGTGTCAAAAGTCAGTTCACAAACTCAATATCGTGTGTGTCCACCATTGGCGTTGATGCAGGCTTGACAACAACGACGCATAGACGACACTAAGCGAGTGAAGAAAGCTTGGGGAATGTTGTTCCATGTGTGAAGCAACATTTGTCCCAAATCAGCTAACGTCAATGGCTGATTCGGGCCCTGACGTAATCGCCGTTCCATTTCATCCCATGCGTGCTCGATAGGGGACAGGTCAGGAGAAAGTGCTGGCCAAGGGAGTACCGGAATGTTGTGCTGTCTCAAGAAATAAGTCACAACACGAGCGACATGTGGACGGGCATTATCTTGCTGAAGTGTGATGTTATGTCCATGTCCTTGAATGAACGCTTGCATATGAGGCAGAATGATCTCGTCCCTGTATCGCAGGCCTGTCAGATTGCCATTCACAATGACAAGTTGGGCCCGCCCATGAGATGTGATGCCTCCCCGTACCATAACGCTGCCGCCACCAAACGCTCGACGTTGAACAACGCACGCGTCAGCATACTGTTCACCAGGACGTCTGTACACCCTTGCCCTGCCATCTGAGCCGTCCAGATGAAATCTCGACTCGTCAGTGAACAGAACACCATCCCAATCTTGTCTCCTGTACCGTAGATGTTGTCTGCGCCAGACAAGACGTGCCTGTCGGTGACGTTGGAGCAAAATCGGACGTATGGCAGGACGTCTGGGCCGGATGTTGCGCTCCCACAGTCGGTTCCGTACAGTCCTGGAACTGATTGGGCGTAAGCCAGGAATGGTCCGAGCAGTCAAACTGGAACTCTGGAATCGATTCCTTAGATGGGCCAGCCGAATATGGTTGTCTTGCTGACGTGACGTCACACGTGGACGGCCGGACCGGGGCAAATCTCTCGTGTTCCCATTCTGTTGAAAACGTCGCCATAGAGAGGATATCGTGTTTCGATGGACACCAAAATGTCTGGCATCTTCATTCTGGGCCATTCCAGTCTCCAGCATACCCACGGCGCGGAGACGCTGATTTTCTGTAAGCCATGGCATGTTGTACGCACAGTTTATGTTGAAGCTAACGTGTTTTCCACAACATTTAGAGGCTAAAGAATAATCAACAGTTCTTCAATTTTCGAAATCAGGTGTGTGAACTTCATGTGTCAAACATCATGCAGAATGTGAGTCATGTCATTATACACGAAATGCACGTGCCACGAGCGATACGTGACATGACATTTCATGAAAAATGCTTGGCTAAATGTTTATTGACGATTAGGTTTATAACTTTTCAAACATCTTTTGTTTTGTCCCATTTTCTGTGATGCACAGTTACTTTTTTCCATTAGTATATTACGGAAATATATCAAATACAGCCATTTGATTCAAGACCAATTGTCGCAAGATAGATTCACTTGATTACTAGTTATTATTGTTGTTATTTTTTTCTTTGTTATTTTAGGTCTGAAGAATTCAACAAAGACATCTTACGGCGGCTATAAGCCTAGGGAATAGCGAATTGGTGTTTCTGAATAACGCCTACTTTTTGACATCTATACCAAGCTGTTTTCAGTAACTATAGGAGGCGAGTGTAAAACAATAAATAGAAGACTAACTATTTCTCTGATTTACAGACAAGAACAACATTATTCGACAGTGACGCTTTGATCACGTGTTCGAGGTATAATGTGACATATTGCACAACTGTGAGAGATCACACGAGTGTGACAGATTACACAACTGTGACAGATCGATCTGACATTGAGTGTCATCAATTTCATGTGCCATAAGGACAAGAAATCTTTGTAGAAAATTGACTATGTTGCTACTGATAACGAACCAGTTATTTTTTCAGCTCATGTTACCATAAATAGAACAGTAAATGTATAAAAGGGTCTCTTTTCCCTTCTGTAGCCAAACTAGTTTTATTGTTTCCCACTCGCCTCATGTTACTTCAACAGCTTGATAATTTTATCCTTTTCTTTCTTTTATTATAAATAACCAAAACAGTTTTTGCTATTATATTAATACAACGATAACACTTGGTCTTTTTGTTGCTTTAACAAATAGACAAAACTTGACATAAATATAAAAAGATATAAAGGCTCCGTATTATTAAGTGTTAACAGTGTAAAATCATGGTTATACTCATGTTATTATGTGTTAAATGTGATGACAACACAGTATTTTTAGTAATTCTGGACCAGTGACGTCTAACAAATTGCAATTAACATCACTGCACTTTTTTTTACCCAATTCTACTTAAGCCATGGCGATAGAATTTTATTTTTTCAGTTAAAAATGTGTTCAACCAGGATTTTAATCATATTTAAATATCTAATATATTCATAAATATTATCATAATTCGGGTTAGATGCATGTGTTTGGATATAAACAACTAAATTAAAATTACATTCAAACTAAATGATTAGACATGCATCACATCCTTATTTAGAACATTATTATGCAATGACGATATATAACAACAAGTGGTCCCAAATATCCACCATATTAAAATATTTTCAAACAACATTTTCTCCATGAGAATTATAAGAAATTAAATGAGAGAACACATCTAAAAAAATCTTGAAGGCCATTGTTGCATATACGTTTTCACGCTTTTTCATCTGATTTTAGTTCATTTTCACCTTTTCTTCTCAGCGGAGTTGGATATTTTTTCTATATTAATACTGCTTTAGATGAAATGCTAGTTAGCCATTTTCAATTAAATTTGCAGGTGTGTGAATAACATCTGAAAAAGATGTTACGACAAAATTTTATGACTTTTATGAATAAGAAGGCAAGAAAAGTTATTGACTGGTACATTGTGCACGAGCGTCTCTCACTCCGTAGGTAGACAGACCAGTGTTACCATCGGCTGGCACGTGCCTTCTTGTAGGTAGACAGAAATATATCCAACTCTGATTGGCGAAAACAGTAGCTTATCCGAGGCGAATTGACTAATCACAGGCCTATAATTTTCTCTGAATTCTGATAAAGTCTAATATATATGGACGTTCGTGTGTAATATGACTCTTTGCAAGTAAAATGCCTGATAAAATGGCTACAGATTAGGAGATTAATTAGTGCATTACTCATAATTGCTATTTGTATGCGTATTTTTAAAATTAATTAACATCTATTATAAAGATGTTATAGTCAGCTATTGAAAAGTGGTTGCATCCTCATGAATACAATGATTTTTCGATTAGACTTTAAATTTATTACTTTGTCTTCAGTCGAACAATAGCAGTTCTTTCACAATCCCTTATAAGACAGATCGATTAGGTCGTGCATAAGGGAAAAGCCGATTTTATCTAATTACATGTTTGGAAATAACGTCTTTTTAAACTGAAATTCATGTGTTTCATTTAACTTCCTTTCTAGAAGGTAGGCTTCTATCTCTGTTCATTGTTTTCAGAATAGTGTATAACCAAACATGTGTAATTAGAAATTTTCTGGACGTAATGAATTTCATCGTCGTAAATTTTCTTATCAAAGGGTTAATTTGACAAGCGATTTTTTAGCAGTCATTGAACAGTGTATGACTCAAACAGAACGAAATGGCAGGGCTCATAAAAGTCTGAGTGCAGGGCAACCATGAATCTTATACAGGGGGCAATCCAGCTAAAGACAAAAAGCCGGTAAAAATGTCGGTTTGTAATCGTTTTAGAAGAAATGCGGTAGATTTTGAATTAACTGCCGCAGGCGGAAAAAGATATTGGTCGAGTCGCTCTAGATCAGTTCAGTCCTTAGAATTTAAAACCAAGAGTCCAATATTGCTTTCCATTTTCTTTGTAAAAACCTTGGACAGAACATTTATGATAGCACTTTTCTAGACATTACAAACTCTTGTCATTAAGTGATTAGCAAGAGATCTTTTTTTCGTTCGTCGCGTAGTTGCCTAAGCCTAAATAAATCACTCAAGGGTCAAAGGCCTTAACAATATATTCTTTGCGAGGGTTTTATGGGAACGAAGGAACGATCAAATTAAAAAAAGGGAACGTTGAAAAGGTAGATCGACAAATAAACTGAAATCTGAAGCAATCCCTTAGTCTGATAAATCACATGATGGCAGACTGAAGGAAAAAAAAACTATTGTCAGTCAATAAGTTTTCTCTCTTTGCTGCAAGACTCACAAGGCCTTGTCTCCACTGCCATAGCAACCAAAGGAATTCCTCCATGCCCAAACATCAAACCTCGTGGTGTCTAAGTCATCAGTTTTATGGTTGCGTAACCATAACAACCTTGATGGCGATTGACGATGTAGACTTTCCGGATAGCACTAGTGTGCAGTGACATATCAACATGGCTGTCGCTTAGGTTCATGGGTAATTGTCTCGAACTAGAGTGAGCGTGACCCTGACCAGCCCCGGAAGTGAAGAATAATTGTCGGAGCTAAGTTGAATGAGAGCAGATTGCTTGTCTATTACACATAGGTAGATTTAAACGCATTGTTCGCATACGACACCACAAAGTTAAAGTGTTCAACTGTTAATCACGTCAGATGTGCACAAGGAAGGAAAGTGAGTCTGGTAATCTTGTCTTAACTCATCAGTTCTCATCAGAGAAAAGTTCATGATGTGAAAATTCAGAGGAATAAGCGATGGCTAGATCTGGACAGTGGTCAAAAAACTGGTCTTCCGACAGTCCACGTCCTAAATCGACACACACACTCCAGGGTGCAGACTGATTCAACATCATTACTTATAATACCCTCGTCGTGTTTTAGATGTACAGTTGCAAAAGATACACGACTTTTCTTTCCGGTATAATTTACTACCTTAAAATTTGGCTCCAAGTTCGTGCCTAGAATGGCGACATAGTTTATTATGTTTGTCTTATTTCGCCTAGTCTCTGCTGTACTTGTACATATATTTGATGCTTTTTCCCCGCTGTGTAATATCGGATGTTTTAAAAGTGTTTCTCTTGAGTTTGGGCGTCGACACAAAGATTAGTAAACAAACCCTCAACCAAAATAAATATTCCGGATAAATAATTGCAAGGCCAACGTTCAACAGAAACCACCAGAAATTGGACAAATTGTGTAAGATATATACACAGAAATTAGAAGGTGTCTATGAGAAGAGGAGAGCTCAACAGTGGTCAAAGACTGGAGTCGTTTTGTAGTTCTTCCAATCGATGGCACTTTATGACTATATGAAAAAGAACTAAAATAAATGGAAAGCAGTATTGGACACAGTTGCGTGCTGGATCGGATTTACTTTTATGTTGTAGTTAAGAGGCACTACACTTGTGCCATCACTTACGTTCTGGAAGCGACCAGTACATTTCACGCTGACTGATGTTTGTGAAACTACCAATCTCCCGGTGCCAGTAGTACAGATACACATGAATTACTTGGCAGGGTAGTGCTGATTTGTGATTTGGGCTACAGGTTACCTAGGTGCAGAGCCATATACACGCCACAATGGTGGTAACTCTCACGCCCGTCGTTTTGTTGTCTACCAATTTAGGCCGACTTTCTGATAGGTTTCTGATGAAAAGGCGTGTGAACTATTGATCGTCTCCATGAGGAACTCGATGACACCGCCCATTAAGACCTTAATTGTAGCCATTTCCAAGAGAGAAGGTTATGTCAGTTAACTCACGCCGGTGTCTTAGTGCATTGTATACTGGTATCCAACGCAAGTACGGGCTACGGTTCTACATGACAAATTTTTAACGCTGAAAACAAAAACTATAACCTATACGTTTTATTTTGTTTTCATAGAGATATAAACAGAGTAGATCCCTCAGGATCACCTTGGATGTTACCTGCCCTGTATTCCACCAGATGAGTAAGTCGCTTTGCACAGCAGGACAGAGACTGATTGAAGTTCACCTGCCTGGGTAGACAATAGTATGTGTGTATGATTGACTCGGCTTCATCCATTAATTTTCGCCCAGAGAGATTTTTATGTTACCCCAAGATCTCTTATAAGAGTGACGTGTAATGGTAACACTGTACATGAATTATCTTATACCAAGAGCATCCTTCTTGGTTGACGGCTGGTATACAAATGTCTGTTTCAATGCGTAGTATGGTACCCCCAAGATCTCTTATACCAGTGACGTGTAATGGTAACACTGTATATGAGTGTATAATGTACATATCGGGACACAATATTCATTTTATTCAAAATACTCAGTTCATTTCTGCTCGTCAGAGAAAGGCAATTGATCCCTAATACGACTGCCTCGGATTTGATATCCAAATACAGAGAATGCCTATTGAATGGTAACATGTATAATGCGTAGACAATTGCAAACCTGATTTTCTTAATGCAGCTTAGCAGTCTGCAGAAAGGATACGTGGAGCAAACTAGTCCCTTAAGTGCCAACTACACTTAAATTGTATAACTAAACAATATGTGAGCGATAACAGATAAAGTGGCTGGATTATCACTAGTAATTTAATCACCCGTCCTTACTTAAATATCCGTCTGAAAATAGTCCCTGGTAAATCCAATACGTCCTTAAAAAGCAAGCCCCATGGAAGATTGCACGTTTCTGTAAGATCCCCTTTATAGATCAAAGACATTAAGTACGAGTCCATATCACCTGACCAACCGAGAACCCATACAAATCTCTTCTACATAGCACCCTTCTGCTTATTACTGCAGTGTCAATTTCAAACGATGACACAAAACAAAAGTCAAACTTCCGTACGGAAGTATTTTACCAATCTAATGCGACAAATGTTGATGTCTTGTCGGCATGATTAGGCATGATTAGGATAAGAAAGTTTTGGCTGAAAATGACCAATGACGCTCATGTTTATTTTCATAGTATATACATGTTGTATAAAAGGCCTATCTGAAAACAGCAATAAACGCCTTTACCGAACCAATACTCTGTCACCTCTGCGCTCTATTTGCACGAATGTTTCACTTTCGAAAGCCAGTTATGTTTTGCCTCACTCTCAGTCGACTTTTGGACAGCCTCCAAGCAACAGCGTTAGCAGGGACTTTCGGAATCTTAGCGTTATCAGATCTTCTATTTCATAACGGTATGTGTTTGGTTGTTAAGGTGGAAAGAATCTATTTTCTGACTACCGACAAAGCGAGTTAGAATTAATAGAATTTAGCAAAACTCAGACGTGGTTGTTAGTCTATGCCTGGGAGACAGAAGCAGTCGTTTCTTACACCTAACTCATCAAGCAAAGCTAACTTGCGATAACAGGTCTTGAATCAAGTGGCTGTTCTCAAAGTTTTTGATTATTTCAACACTGGTAGAATTCAACATCGGTAGAATTCAACATTGGTAGAATTCAACATCGGTAGAATTCAACATGCTTTATTCTAAGCGACCGGAGCACGGTGGAATCAGGAATTTTACCACCTACAGCATCTGAGAACTTTAACTGTAGCTGTTTTAACCAACTTCATCGAGTTTGATGCAACGCTCTGTGTCAAAAAATAGATTGTCCTTTTCCATTCCATATGAAATTTTTCTTGATTTTTTGTAAGAAGCATTTTTGACACCTACAATGTTTAATTAGAGAAAATGAAATTGTCACTGTCATTTCTAATTGCTACTAAGTTTGGGCGACAGTTGACTGGTGACTTTTTATTCCCCGCGTAACACGATGGAAGCTTAAAAAACTACATACAGGTATTTCAAATACAAGGGTATAAGGGTAAATTCCCTCCACATTGGGCAGCCCCTGTATAGGTTTCTGCATGCGGTAGCCCCTGTATAGGTTTCTACAAGCCACATCCCCTATATAGATTTCTACATGCGGCAGCCCCCATGTAGGTTTCTACATGCGGCAGCCCCTGTATAGGTTTCTACATGCGGCAGCCATCGTATAGGTTTCTTCATGTGGCAGCCCCGTACAGGGTTTTTCAATGCGGCAGCCCCCGTATAGGTTTCTACATGCGGCAGCCCCCGTATAGGGTTTTTACATGCGGCAGCCCCTGTATAGGTTTCTACATGCGGCAGCCCCCATGTAGGTTTGTACATGGTTTCTACATGCGGCAGTCTCCGTATAGGGTTTCTACATGCGGCAGCTCCCCGTATAGGGTGTATACAGGCGGCAGCCCCAGTATGGGTTTTCGTACAGTTTGGCAATCGGGCCCCTGGGTAAGTGAATCGCCTATGGTTAAAGAAAGGATGCCAAAGATTTGGCTGACAGACAGACAGGTAGACCTATTGCGGAGCTCAGTCACTGCTAAAGATATGCAACATGACCTCACCGTCGGTTCAATAAAATAAAATGGCGGAGGTTTTAATCTATGTGCATGACTAAGTCAGGTTTTACACAACTGACAGAACCACAGATGGTCAATTCCCTCTGTATTACGAGACATCCCATGAATGTGCCTGAAACACTTGCAGTTGCACAGCTTTAATTTCTGCCTAACTAGTAAACAGACTGTTTTGGACATAAATGTTGTTTTATTTTTTCGGGTAATGAGCGATGTATGTACGTAAACTAATAACATAGTACACATGCAAATCAGCCAAATGAACACCTATTACTCAGCTATTAAAACCTGCATTCCTGCGAAATCACTATGCAATATGGATGACATTGGTGACCAGCTATTTATCTCCACCTTTTCCAGGACTCGGCCCTGGAAGTTTTGCACAAGCTCTCCATTTGGCATACGGCCATGCAGATGTCTAAGGCTGGGAACTTACTAATGCGGCATTAATTTAAGGACTGGACATAAAGTGCTAAAGACAAATCAGTCCGCTGGCGGGCAGCATGCGAGCCAGTTTTCTTAAGCGCAATTCCTCCGACTCTTGTAAACAGGCCGAAGCTCCAGTCCTCTCACCATTGATTCACATCAGCCTCATCGATCTTTATCATTTCCCGGTCCAAGAAATGGGTGTGTAATTGTATTCTAAATGAAATACTCTGTTAAGACAACATAGTCTCCTCTCTCGTGACATTTACTCTTTCATCTCCCCTGATAGACTGGTTAAATCTATCCTGACGAAAGCTATAGAGTGTTGTAACGCTCCCCCGTCTGCACCCATTTGGAGAAGAAACAATAAATTCCACTTCCGTTTCTCATTGCAATGAAGATGTTCTATTCAGAGGGGACCGTAAGATGTGACCCTGCAAAGATGTTTTGAAATTAGAATTATGCTTTTTTAACGTTTTACCCTTGAATGTTTTTATCGGTTATGGATTTAATGCTCTGACCTCGGTTGTTTTCCCCGTTGATTTTAATCCATCATCTGTAAATACTTATACACCCTTATGAATATATCCCTAGCCTGAGTAATCTCAGGTTGTCACGTCAGCTTGATCCCAAAAACGTACATCTATGAATATGTCCCTAGCCTGAGTAATCTCAGGTTGTCACGTCAGCTTGATCCCAACAAGGCACATCTATGAATATGTCCCTAGCCTGAGTAATCTCAGGTTGTCACGTCAGCTTGATCACAACAAGGTACATCTATGAATATGTCCCTAGCCTGAGTAATCTCAGGTCGTCACGTCAGCTTGATCCACAAAACGTACATCTATGAATATATCCCTAGCCTGAGTAATCTCAGGTTGTCACGTCAGCTTGATCCCAACAAGGTACATCTATGAATATGTCCCTAGCCTGAGTAATCTCAGGTTGTCACGTCAGCTTGATCACAACAAGGTACATCTATGAATATATCCCTAGCCTGAGTAATCTCAGGTTGTCACGTCAGCTTGATCCCAACAAGGTACATCTATGAATATGTCCCTAGCCTGAGTAATCTCAGGTTGTCACGTCAGCTTGATCCCAACAAGGTACATCTATGAATATGTCCCTAGCCTGAGTAATCTCAGGTCGTCACGTCAGCTTGATCACAACAAGGTACATCTATGAATATGTCCCTAGCCTGAGTAATCTCAGGTTGTCACGTCAGCTTGATCACAACAAGGTACATCTATGAATATGTCCCTAGCCTGAGTAATCTCAGGTTGTCACGTCAGCTTTATCACAACAAGGTACATCTATGAATATATCCCTAGCCTGAGTAATCTCAGGTTGTCACGTCAGCTTGATCACAACAAGGTACATCTATGAATATGTCCCTAGCCTGAGTAATCTAAGGTTGTCACGTCAGCTTGATCACAACAAGGTACATCTATGAATATGCCTCTAGCCTGAGTAATCTCAGGTTGTCACGTCAGCTTGATCACAACAAGGTACATCTATGAATATATCCCTAGCCTGAGTAATCTCAGGTTGTCACGTCAGCTTGATCCCAAAAACGTACATCTATGAATATATCTCTAGCCTGAGTAATCTCAGGTTGTCACGTCAGCTTGATCCCAACAAGGCACATCTATGAATATATCCCTAGCCTGAGTAATCTCAGGTTGTCACGTCAGCTTGATCCCCAAAACGTACATCTATGAATATGTCCCTAGCCTGAGTAATCTCAGGTTGTCACGTCAGCTTGATCCCAACAAGGCACATCTATGAATATATCCCTAGCCTGAGTAATCTCAGGTTGTCGCGTCAGCTTGATCCCAACAAGGTACATCTATGAATATATCCCTAGCCTGAGTAATCTCAGGTTGTCACGTCAGCCTGTTCCCAACAACGTACATCTATGAATATGTCCCTAGCCTGAGTAATCTCAGGTTGTCACGTCAGCTTGATTCCAAAAACGTACCTCTATGAATATATCCCTAGCCTGAGTAATCTCAGGTTGTCACGTCAGCTTGATCCCAACACGGTACATCTATGAATATATCCCTAGCCTGAGTAATCTCAGGTTGTCACGTCAGCTTGATCCCAACAGCGTACATCTATGAATATATCTCTAGCCTGAGTAATCTCAGGTTGTCACGTCAGCTTTATCCCAAAAACGTACATCTATGAATATATCTCTAGCCTGAGTAATCTCAGGTTGTCACGTCAGCTTGATCACAACAAGGTACATCTATGAATATATCCCTAGCCTGAGTAATCTCAGGTTGTCACGTCAGCTTGATCCCCAAAACGTACATCTATGAATATGTCCCTAGCCTGAGTAATCTCAGGTTGTCACGTCAGCTTGATCCCAACAAGGCACATCTATGAATATATCCCTAGCCTGAGTAATCTCAGGTTGTCGCGTCAGCTTGATCCCAACAAGGTACATCTATGAATATATCCCTAGCCTGAGTAATCTCAGGTTGTCACGTCAGCCTGTTCCCAACAACGTACATCTATGAATATGTCCCTAGCCTGAGTAATCTCAGGTTGTCACGTCAGCTTGATTCCAAAAACGTACCTCTATGAATATATCCCTAGCCTGAGTAATCTCAGGTTGTCACGTCAGCTTGATCCCAACACGGTACATCTATGAATATATCCCTAGCCTGAGTAATCTCAGGTTGTCACGTCAGCTTGATCCCAACAGCGTACATCTATGAATATATCTCTAGCCTGAGTAATCTCAGGTTGTCACGTCAGCTTGATCCCAACAGCGTACATCTATGAATATATCTCTAGCCTGAGTAATCTCAGGTTGTCACGTCAGCTTGATCCCAAAAACGTACATCTATGAATATATCTCTAGCCTGAGTAATCTCAGGTTGTCACGTCAGCTTGATCCCAACACGGTACATCTATGAATATATCCCTAGCCTGAGTAATCTCAGGTTGTCACGTCAGCTTGATCCCAAAAACGTACATCTATGAATATATCTCCAGCCTGAGTAATCTCAGGTTGTCACGCCAGCTTGATCCCAACAAGGTACATCTATGAGAATGTATTTGAAAGTGGTCGCTGATTCTTATGGAATGTTCACCCACCATAATTTAGCTTCAGGAAATGACATTAAAATAATCCGATTAGGATTCAGTTTATCTTTGTTCAAGATAAGCCAGCGTAAGACTGTAAGATTGCCCCTGTTGTTGCTATGGTTTCTGTCTGTTCCTAATCAGATACACTGAGAATCTCGGGTACGCGAAGCCAAGCGGTGGAAGAGGTTTTCGCCCATGTATCACATATGTAGACGTATCACCACAAATAAAGATATCAAACAATGGTTTACTTGATGAATTATTGTGTGATTGCTTGAGAGAGTCAAGTATAAATCAATGAGAATAGTTGAGTGACATCGATACATTCAATGGCTACTTGCTTTGATACACTGTGCTGAAATTTAATGAGAAAATTCAGAACGCGGGGAGTGGTGTCATATTAAAACTTAAAAAAAGACTTTATATCTAATTCCCCGAAACTGTATGCCAGTCCAAGTAACCAACATTCTCCTGGTACTCAAGACAGTCGCAGAATACTCCTCGAGTCAACAACTGTAGCCATGACTGATCATGACAAGAGATAGTTCCCATAATTCTTGTGTATCGTTTTGTTTAAACCTGTAACACAAAGTGACTAATTGGACTGGAGATATTGGAGGCACGCACACTACGACATCTCCTTAAAAATACTGCCTATTGGCTGATAAGGTATGTGTTATTTTTGGAAGTATTTGGTTACAGGTGGATGTATTTGTAGACATGCTGAACTTGTTATCGATGGAAAAACTCTGTTCATGGCTCATCGAATTGATTGAAAATGTTGTCCATTACTTGTTGAGTTGAGTATAAGCTTGGCCATTGTTACCGATTATTAAATATGATGCAAATATAGCATTTGAGTAAATCTAATCCTCGGACGTCTAGTAAATTACAATTAACATTACTACGTTTCTTTTATTATTTTGTTTTTAGCCAAAATGCTTAAGCCAGCCTGCTTGAGGCAGCCTAAATTGCTACTATTAATCATTTACATTTATTTAATCATCAAACCCTAATGACAAGGGGCCGCAATTCACCAGTTGTGTGTGACCATACTTTTGCCAACAATGACTCTAGCTTCTTTGGTTTTACTTCCCACACTATTGTCTTTTGTGCTTGCACTTCAGGGTACAGACTTACCAGTGCCTCTCTTCCCCCGGGCTTTGTCCGGTTCTCCCACCATACTGCTGGCCGCCGACGTATAAGTCAAATATTCTTGAGCACGGCGTAAAAAATCAATCAAATAATGAAATAAAATACCAGTGCTTCCCTCTGCGATTCACCGTACACTCAGTACCATCAGTTAAATGTCTCCTGATAACTTCTTGTTAGATGTTAACTTGCGAACTTAGCCACCGATAACGCAAAAATATGTCGATCTGTACAGGATTAACAGCTCTAGTGCATCAAAATATTCGAAATGGTTCCGCATTTTCCAGTGGTTGACTTATCAGGGACCAGTCCTATCCAAAGCTGTCTCAAATTTACTCGTCCATCATATTTACCATAGCAACGTATTTCTTTCTCAAAGTTTCCATGGCAGTTTGTGTAAAATATGTCACATCACAAGATCAGAACTGGAGTGACTATTTTAACGTTACAGGCAACACTAACATTTATTGGACAGCTCTTTCGGACATCCATGGTTCAGACATCTTGGAGGCCCGTCCGTCTTCAGTCGTGACTTATGTAACAAGTGATCGCTTCGTCTACATGCCAGGACTCACAAACAAGCTACTCCTGACCAGTGCGTATCGGCCGGCGATTACTTCCGAGGTTCTCCGGCGTCTTGAAGGAACAGACGAGAGGTACTTGACGACACGGTCCAGTGTCTCAAACCAGCGAGAATTTCAGCTCTTTCCTCAAACATTTGCCGGACCTCATTTCCGGTGGACTCTGAGCTCAGGTCGATGTTCGAATTCCACCAAGCCAAAACGTTCTCCTGGCATGTAGCAGCCATTATCTCTACCCCAAAAGGTGTACAGGTTTAATTAGCTGTGGTCCAGTCTCGGTGACCGCATGAGTAGCGCCCCACTTTAGGGAACACTCCAACAGTTAATAAGCTCACACTCTATCTGTTTCGGCGTCCGCTAGGTGCTCTCAAAGGACACCTGACGACACTTACCCAACTCGGCGCTATCTCCACAGGCCTTGATAGATCGTAATGACAGATCAATCAGCCGTATAGCAGCGACCTGTAGAGAACACGGTCTGACTGTTTATATCACAAACCCGCAAACAGTGTGCCTCAGCTCCTGTCATTGTGCTCTCATTTGCCGATATAACGATGTTTGCCTGCCACTAAAACTAAAAGAAATGCACGAAAGAACACATCAACGCATGATGCCAGCGTTGCCGTGGCCGAGAGGTGAGAGCGTGGTTCAAACCCGAGTCCGGTCATGCATATGACGTTAAAATCAACTATCGTTGCACTTCCTTAACATAAGTCTACCACTCAGCAAAATGAGTGAGTGAGTGGGTGAGTGCGTGGATTTGAACGTCGTACTTAACAATATTTCAGTCATACTCATAATGAGACTGATCAAGTACTAGTTTGTCCGGTGTCTGTGTACTGTGGTTGGGTGACACCTAGTGTCCTCGGAATGGTTTTCCTGTGAGGCAGCACTTTGACCTTGTCGGTACGTCGGGACCGCCTTGATGCAAGAAGACAGCGACGTTATATGACCGAGATAATCCTGACAACAACACCAAACCCCGTACAAACAAAAGTCATATGTCCTGTGATATATTCATTTTCTGAAGTATGTTCTTGGGTCGGTTTGGGTGACAAGAATTGTAAAAGTATCCATACCCTGATGGTAGTTGTAACTATACTGCTATGTTAACAAATAGTCAAGTGGCTCTATTAAAATACATGGTATTGAAAAACACCAGCCAACATTTTTTCACAATATAGCAGGTCTTCTCAGAGGTACACTCGCATACAAATCATCAACACTGTCGGTAGATAATTGTAAGGCGGGTGTCAACATCCACAAAAAATGTACGGGTACAGGTCTAGAATTAATAAAGCATGTTCGTGACTCTTATTTATTCAACTTTTTACAGTGGGTCGCCGAATGGGGTCAATAGGGAGAGCAGCTGGTCCTGAGACGCGCTAATTCAGTTATTGACAGCAAAACAGTGTAAAATACACACCATAAAGTCATCACAACTGCCCGATTTCATCACGTTGATGTCCAAACTTTGCACTCAATTTAGAAACACAACAAAGCGTTACATATATAGCACCGTTATGCTCAGTCATTTACTCTCTATAAGGTATCAAATTACTTCATCTTGAGGCCATATCCTTCACTTGGACACGAAAGGTTTCATATTTTATGTTACGTTATTTGAGATAGATTATCATTAGCGCCTGAATCGCCGTATAAAACAAACACCGAAATATAGGAAACAGCATTTACAATGTTTGATTACCTGTACAGATTTGAAAGTATCACGGAAGACGCCGGTTCTCCTGATGAACAAGAAGAAGGGAACGAAGAACGATAGCTCTCATAAAAAGGACAGGGACATTATTTTTTCTGAATTCAGTTTCTTGATTTTTTTATGGAAGTTTTCGGTGTAACTCAACATTTAAACAAGTTAGATGTATTTTCCTCCCTTAACGGCCATTTTGCTCGTATGTCAGTCATGTAATGGACGTCAGCTGAGACTTGTTGGAGATGCCTGGAATCCCCTGGAACTCATTTATCTCTGCACGGAGGATAATAGGCGCACAAATTAGCCGTGGAGATGTAAAGCAATAAGAACATAGCAACTTTACATTACCATTACGTCAACAACCTCCCGATAGGCGGCCGATTTACAACTGATAAACCAGACAGGTTTACACAGACTTGTGTTCCAGCCTCATCTCCAGCTATCAACTCAGTTTACATAATTTCCTTAGTTTACATGAAACACATTTGTACAGTCACATTATCGTTTCAACAACAATGACTCTCTTTGCACTGAGCTTGTAAAGACGTGGGAACTTTTTGAATGACAGCAACGCGGATGATTATGAGGTGAAACAAGTTCATAACTACAAAAAAGGAATAATTTAATTTTTTGTTGAAAGATTCGTAGCCCTCCTGTCAAGGTATTACGGTAACATAATGGAGCGGTCATGTTGAGAGGTTCACTGAGGCTAACCTTAACACTAAGCTTTTGTGGAGCCATAAGGAGACTTTCCATCAAGATGGCGGATCTTAAAACACACAAGAGACACGTAAAGTCATTTGCAAGTGCGTTGTTCCATACAACACTGTGTTATATTTGTCACTTAATGATCAAAGTATTTCAGGGACTGCCACAAGGTGATTTATGTGCTTAGTGTTTGTAATAATGCATACTACCTTTCATGGCTTAGTATCACAGTTTGAGGTGTGCTGATCACAGTAGAATATCTCTATGAAATATAGCCCTGGAGAGAGTGAGGTGTGCTGATCACAGTAGAATATCTCTATGAAATACAGCATTGGAAAGAGTGAGGTGTGCTGATCACAGCAGAATATCTCGATGAAATGTAGCACTGGACAGAGTGAGGTGTGCTGATCAGAGTAGAATATCTCGATGAAATGTAGCACTGGAAAGAGTGAGGAGTGCTGATCAGAGTAGAATATCTCGATGAAATGTAGCACTGGAAAGAGTGAGGAGTGCTGATCAGAGTAGAATATCTCGATGAAATGTAGCACTGGACAGAGTGAGGTGTGCTGATCACAGTAGAATATCTCGATGAAATGGAGCACTGGAAAGAGTGAGGAGTGCTGATCAGAGTAGAATATCTCGATGAAATGGAGCACTGGAAAGGGTGAGGTGTGCTGATCGGAGTAAAATATCTCGATGAAATGTAGCACTGGAGAGAGTGAGGAGTGCTGATCAGAGTAGAATATCTCGATGAAATGTAGCACTGGAAAGAGTGAGGAGTGCTGATCAGAGTAGAATATCTCGATGAAATGCAGCATCAAGAATCTGATGTTAAACATTACCACAATAGGAGAATCTTGTTTATCGAGAGCTAGCCAATGCGGACAAAGGGATTAAGGAATGGAGACTGAATTATACACCATCAGCATTCGCTTTGTCCTTTGGCACGATCGGAAAATACTACATGCCTCCTTGTGAAACATGATGCTGATCTAGTCTCTTTGTTTTAACGTAAACCCTGAATGTTTACTTAACTGACAATTAACTGATACGATGCCTAAACGTCTCAACCTACAATCGTCACAAAAACATTTGAATAGTGCCTCTGTGCCTTTATATCTTCACAAGCAAATTTTTTTTTCAGACTTATGAAGGCTCAAGTGAAAAGTATAATTATTTTGTGTTTTTTTAAAAAATCTTGTTTGATTTATGGTATGAGATTAACGCTTTTGGGAAATCACTACAGCTTGCTAGCTGCCGGAAATTTACAAAGCGCGCATTTATGTAGCGGTGAACGTTCTTTAATTAAAAACAATTGAGTTTCCGGGGCTCTATTGAATTTTTTTAAGGAATGGAGTGCTACGAGGACATTGCTACTACTTACCAATGTCCCCCCCCCCCCCCAAAGCCCTTCACTTCCTCCCCCCTTCACCCCCGACCCGACTGCCGGGACTCTTGTGCTGTATAATGTTACGCCGACTTCTAATGTCTTTTATGTCCTGTTGGCAGGCCATGTCACGGATGCATGGGAATAATTACGATGGGTCGACAATAAATTTTGCTGTCAGATCATGATTGTGTTAATGAAGGGTTTGGTTACAGAGGCTGTGCGTGTGACAAGTTAAACCTTTATATAACATCACATGGATTTTAAAGCTTCTTGTTACACAGGTTAATGCTAGTTGCTGCATTGTTAACGTTCGGAAAGATTGTGAGCCTTTCGAAATCGTTCACTGACAATGACCTGCACCGATGGATCTCCTGGCTGATTCCAAATTGTGAACCTTAAAATCCCGAAGTCAACAGGTCGAATCCATGTCAATTCTAATAGAAAACCAATATATACTCAGTGCAAACCCTTACAGTCAGTTATGACCATGAGCAAATCCATCCACGCTTTAAGGGTAATGCGTTAGAATTAGAGATTGACGTTCCAGGCGGATTTAAATGTCCAAACCAGAACTTGTCGTATACCCTCATAAGCATTATCACGTTGAATGATGGATGAATTTACTGACTGATGATACTTCCCAGTTTGTCGTTAGATCCATATTCGGGCATTAGTCAAAATTAACCAGAAGTGATGAGAATCTACCAGTTAACCGTTATCCATTAAAGACAAATATGATATATACACATCTCGGCGCAGCCGTCATACTAGTATTATAAAGACGTGTGATCAGTGACATTCCCACCAGCCAAGCTATAGTAATCTCGAGGATTATGTGAAATGATCCCCGAGATGGAGGGTGCTTGCCGATGGGTTCACAAGGACCGAGGTTCCCGTGCATATTTACTCTGTCCCTGACCATCACAAAAGCCCCCGAGGGACGATTCTCCAAATCAGCGCACACTTAGACCCAGTCCCACGAACACGTCGTCAGTAAATCAGCTAATAGAGTGATATGTACAGATTTATTTCAGTGAACGATGTTGTAGAAACATGCGCATCATATATGTATACACCTGGGACAAATGTAAAATTTAATCTAATTGAGATGACAGCTTCATACAATCCGTCTACGTTCACGGAACCCTAACTATAACAACCCACTTCAGCGCTGTCCTTAAAAATGACTTGGGTTTGCAAAACGTCAGGCAGTCCTGGGCTTCATTTTCTTATTCTGTCATGATAAATGTTATTCGGGCTAGAGAGAGGCGGTAAGAGCGTCTGAGTGTGATACTCGGCGTGGCTTACGTGTGAGACAGTCCACCATTCACAGGATAAAGGCCTGCGGGAATTGTCCAGTCAGTCTGGGTCCGGGCTCACACACAACAACTGACCTCTGGCCCTCATCTATCTGTCACGAACCAGTTCCAGCAATATATCAGTAACACAAACTTTGTCAAATCACGACACGATACAATTTGGAAATTACTGGAGTAAAAGTCACGGTGAAGCAATTTTGGAAAAGTCAAAAGTTATTAATCACTGACTAACACGGAAGAGAAAAGGATATCGTGCTAAGAAAACATGAACGACATCGGTTTCAATGTGTTGTCGAATGGTGCACAAGAAGGTTGTATTTGCAAAAATCTACAATGCCAGGACTGGAATGATGATAATAAGCAAGTTTGAAAATGATCAGCTGTGGGACACAAGACGTTTTTCAGTGAGTTGCCTCTCTGATGAGAATGGCTGATGGAAGAACAATCTGCACTCAGACGACTGGAGCATGTTAATATGTGCTGGACAGGAACTTGGATTCGTACACGTCCTCTAGCCTAAAGTCTCAAAGAAAAAAAAGACCTAGAGTAGTCAGGAACCAAGTGGACTGTGACTCCTTCCTGTGGATTAACAAAATATTTTTGGCCAAAATGAAGTTTTAAAGTAATTCAATATACTTTGAATGTCGAAGGAAGATGACGGCCTTGAAGCGTCAGAATTGTAGTGCGTTCAATTCAGTTGCTAAAGACTCGATAATTTCGTTTATGTTCCTTAAATATCGGCATAGGTCAGTAAATGTTCATTCCGTCATTTTCTATCCCATATCATCAAATATCACTTTCTTGTTAGCCCTTTTTCGCTACCTTAATCAGAAAAACATTTGCTCTACAAGGTAATTACACTTCACGTTTCATAATAGCGTTCCTTGTAACGTACAGAAATAGCCGGGTTAATATCAAAATACCACAAACTCAGGCGTAAATTATACGTACAATTCATCTATCCACGAACTGAGGCGTAAATTACACGTACGATGCATCGATCCACAAACTAAGGCGCACATTACATGTACAATGCATCGATCCACAAATCAAAAGTAAGGTTGTTACTTTGCCACACAGAATTGATCTGCAGATTTTGTTGTAGACATTTTCGTCTGTTAGCGAAAGTTGCTAATCCGCCACTTTGTCCATCCTAAAAACAGAGTCACGAGAGTACCCATTGCTGTGGAAGATTGCATATCATGTATCAACTGAATTAAGCTTTATCCTTCAGAGCACTTCTCCAAATCTTTATAACTTGAAACACTCCTTATCGAGGTTTTCCAATGCACCACCACATCTGCAAGGCGTTTTGGGCTCTGTATACCTACAGGCTTCTTGTTGTTGAATGCATTATTTTACTCCAAATATCGTTTAAAGCACAGGAAAAAAGACAGTTTCTTGCTACCTTAGTTCCGTGATGGCCGTTTACTTGTGATCGGTCTTTGGTGTGACGTACACATATATTCAGCATGCACTTTTAACACTATAGCACTAATAGCTTGGTGATGAAAGATGGCCATTTCACCTTTGCAATACTGTCAAACACTTTTCACACTCATCCACATTTGCCTTCCCGTCTGCCAGCCACAGGTAGAAAGTCCTCGTGCTATCTCCCACGGAAGCAAAACTAACGCTTTCCTGTGTGCAACAAACTTGAAAATTGTTATAGCTTGGTATTAGATGGTATCCGTAGCTTTAACACTCAGACCTAATTTCCAGAAACGCCCTGGATAGGACGTACGTGTGTCGTATCTTGTTCACAGTATCTTCACAGCCGTGCAGTGTATAGTTCTGCTACACTTCCCCTCCCTAACGCAGACTGTATAGATCATAAGTGCGCCTGTTCTTGTTTCTCAGCGCCGCCTTTCCTAATAGTCACCCGGACGGCTTTCTCACTGCGACCCACGCACGTGTTCAGACTGCGGTACTCCAGTAGAGTTTTGTCTGCCAAAGGTTTGCATAGTAACTTACTCAGCAGACCTTTAAGTTCTTCTCGGAACATTTTCCCGGTTATGAGATAAATGAAAAAATTGCATGCATAATGGGTGGTGCCAATTTCTTGAATCACTGCGCGAATGAACATGTAGGTCAGGTGACTCTGCCAAATCGGGTCACGTGATATTTCCTGATCCGTTAACAGCGTGTTGCCTGGCACGAAGGAAAAGTAAATGGCATACATGATAGTGACAGGAAGTGTTGTGATGATGAGGTAAAATGAAACTGCCAAGAGGGTGACGGTGGTGGCCGAAGTCTTGCGTTGCTTGCCATGTAATCGTGCCTCTTCCTCTCTTGAGAGGCGGCGAGCCTCCTTGATGACAAAAGCATTTAAAATCAGGACCATTAAAGGCACTACGAGAAAGATAAGCATTTCTGTAATCCACGTCCATATTGACCAGAGCGACTTGGTGCCGGCGGCCGATACCTCGTCCCGGATCTCACAAGCATCTGTTTCGGAATTATATGTCCAGAAATACCCTTGGATTGCGCAAAGTGAAAACGCTAGCACATACAAAGATATAACAACTCGGACAGCCCGCCGAGTTGTGCAGAGTTTCTCCCTTTGGAATGGATGACAGATGGATATATAGCGCTCCACGGTAAACGCTAGCACGAGCAGAGGTGAGAGATACTGGCTGCCCAGAAATATAACTGGGAAGAGTTCACATACAACTGGCATATCGAGAAGTGGATGATTCCAAACGTTATTTAGCTCGAAGACGATGTGCAAGCTGAGGAATAGCAAGTCCGCCATTGCCAAAGCGGCAAGATAACATCCGGAAGACTTGCGCATGCGCCGTTTGACCCAAATGAGAAAGGATAACACATTTCCGGGGAAACCAACGAGGTATATGAGAGGGGTTGCATACATGTCCACGAGAGCCTTGGACGGGACGTGGATGTTGTAAAACTCATTCTCCGTGTGGACAGTAAAGATGTTGACCCGGCCTGAAGCGTTCTCCGAGCTGTTGGTCACCAAACTAGTCATGTTGTTCGTTAACGTCATCTGGAATCAGACAAAACAAGAGGTCGTCGAATACTGCCAGTAGTAAATCTTAGGGCCGTAACCATAGGCACGGATTGGTCTTTTTGAACGTCACAGGATCATGTATTTAGTTGCTGACCATTGTATTACCTTACATATACATCAGCACTAAAACGAAATAACTCAGAGAATCGTCAAGAAAATACATGTGATAAATAGCTTAATATAAGATTTTTAATGTAAGATTTATCATCAAGATGTAGAAAAAGGATCGATAGTAAAATCAGTCACACTCGCTACAAAAATTGCCTTTGGTCAGTGACACGTAACAACATAAACCCTACACATTGATATGTTTTAAGTTCACAGTACTGCAAGGAAACCTGTTTCTGACACTGCCATATTTGAAATTGTTTACACGTTTTAGTACAATATAACCTTAATAAATGAATATTAAATGAAAATTTAATGCAATCGGTTGTAATATATGATCTCACGGCTGTGTGGTCTTAAAGCTGGAGGTTAGGAATTTTTTTATAAAAACAATGTAGTCTATTCACTGAGAGTGCAGTGCAGGCTGTATTACTGCTTGGAGTTTGTTCTAACCGCATGTTAGGGCAGCTAATTTAAACAAATTACTCTCAACGCCCATTCCCCAGCATGCCACTTTTTAAAAAATAATTATGACGTTGCTCGAGGCAATGAGTTCTTGGCGTCGAAAATGAGCTGATGCAGTTTAACATTAAGAATTAGAAAAAGTTTTCTGGTTTTGTTTTCTTTGCAAGAATATGGGTTTCCGATATATCCATGCGTTGTTACGTATCACTGACTAAAGGCAATTTTGGTAGCGTATATGACTGAATTTACAGACAGTTGAAAAAAGGCGGCTCTCTAAAAGAAATAGATTATACAAACATTGTTCAAGTAGGAGAAACAACTCGCAACGGTTGATTCTTGAAAAGAATCCGCGCCTTGTGGATTCACTACAGAGCTTTGTCAGTATCTATATGACCGGAGACTGCAAGAGAGTAGGATGTCATAGGCTAACAAGGCATGGGTACAAGTTAGGCACAATCTCCTCAAACATTCTCTCCCAGAAATGCAGTAATGAATAGTGATGTTAAAAACTGACCCAGAGACGAAAATGAGTTATACCGGTAGGTGATTACTCAATAATAATTATTAGCCGTACAATAAACCATAGTCATTTCCACAATACCGCGGAACGTTAAGATTCCATCTTACAAAACGAAGCAATGAACTGATCGTGTATGACTGATAGACCCTAATTGCACATCTAACCCGTTAAGGACTACATGGGCGGCCTTGTCGCATTTTAACCATTTCACTCCAAAAGTTTGCACTTTCATTTGCATAAACCACAATAAATCATTGAACGGTAATAACTTCATTCCAGTAATGGGATAATTAAGGAGGATGTAAGAGGATGCAAAAAATGTACTTTATGTGTCACTTTTGAACCTACGACATTAATCTGTTAAAAACATTGTTACGTGAAAGAATTCTATAGTGAAGGCGCCAGTGTGATAGGGCACGTTGCATTTCTGATTCAATTTCCAATTTCCGTAACATCACTGGGTTAATATTATTAATTCATATGAGCAAATGAATTACATCCGATAGGTCACGTAATGGTATCGAGACCTTCTTGACAACGTGAGTCACAGCTCAGAGGTAAGGAGGTAGGTGTAGGTAGGTTGTGTGAACCACAAGGCACATTATAAACATCACAGTTATTATTTTTTTATATATTTGATTGGAGTTTTACGCCGTACTCAATAATATTTCACTTTTACGA
This sequence comes from Liolophura sinensis, assembly GCF_032854445.1. Taxonomy (NCBI): domain Eukaryota; kingdom Metazoa; phylum Mollusca; class Polyplacophora; order Chitonida; family Chitonidae; genus Liolophura; species Liolophura sinensis. The sequence continues at coordinate 55,038,996 of NC_088302.1, read as the reverse complement.
CTGCAGCCAGCATTATAGTGGGAGGAAAACGATCAGAGCCAGGTGAAACCCACGACTATCAGCAGGTTGTTGGCAGGCCTCGCAGTTTTCAGTATTAATCGATAGACAGGTTCAGTGGACTCCAATGCTGAATAAAAAGGTAACAGCTAAAAGTTAAGATGGTATGGAATTTAAGCCACAAGTTAGAACATAAAGCGCAGTCTGACACCCGTACACAGCTCGGCAACAAAACAACGCTCAAGGTCGAGAAAAGCAAAACCCATTTCCAGTCACTTAGCAAGGCCTATGATGTATGGAAGACATGTCCAAAGCATACAATATTAAACACACTGCTAGCTCGATGTCCACAGACATGCACATGCACTTATATAGGCATGGGGATTTATACCTGTTGGGTATATAGCCTACAGTCCATTAGTAGATGGTCAGGAAACAGAAAAGTTATACCCTTCAGTCATAAAGAATGTCATCTTAGTGAGAGTTCTAGTAAACTGAACTGAAGTAGACAGCCAGAAGACTGAATTTGGTGTTTTATCTCGTATTCAAGAATATTTGATATTACATGAATTCAAACTTTATTGTCGCGTTCAGTGTCAAAATCGAACTTTACTTGTTTTTTCATCCTTAGAAGCTTTATGTGTATGTCGTACTTGTAGAAGGCATGTAATTCCAAATAAACTTCATGTTCAGTGGAGACAGAAAAATCTTGAAAACACAATGATTGCGACTGGAAGTTAACCAACACGGCGTATTTAACGGTCCACGCCTGCTTGAAGCATTTCACATATATGTAGACCAGATTAGCGTTTATTAGGACACACCTGCTCATCACCGTCGAAAGTGATAACACAATAACACGTGAAACTTAGTCACACAGTGATTGGCATAAAAGCTCCTAAAATTTATATTCATTAATTCGTTTTTAAAAAACTGGAAGAGGAACAAAGTTTGTAACTCGAATCGTACTAATTTTGATATTTTTTAAATTATGATGCTAATATTTGATGGATACAGTTGTGCAATGATAGCTATATTATACTGTACGATACGACGCAGATTAAAGGTGAATTCCCTGCTGAAAAACGAAAAGATTCTCTCTAAAGCACTTTAGTTTTCATGCAGAAGTGTGTCAAGTTTTATGGCGTGGCCAATTCGCAGAAGTAGTGCGGTCCATTATGCGGACACTGGTGACAAATCCCTGACAGAAAGTCAGCTAACTGAAGAGGTCACGCAACCCCCGGGCTAGACCGGTGACCAGGGAGGATGGCTCACCCTACGGGCAGTGTGAAAGGAGGGTGAAAGCAATAAATCTGCTTCACCTCTTACTTCCTTTCTTTACCGACGGCGTACAGTATCTATCCGGAAGAACAATCACCGCAATTCACACGCGCCGATGCGCTAAATGGGGTGACAATTTCACTTCCAGTGATGTCTGAAAATAAAGTGGCCAGAAATGGCTCTGGTTGCTTTGGGCACGCGGCCGGAAGTTTAGAGTTCCAGTAAAGCCACTAAAACCCCCTACGTGAGTGCTGAATGTCCCCCCTGAAAGGCTGAGCATCACGACCAACCACTAATCGGATTATCAACGGCCTAGGTTGCAGAAGGATTTTACTGTCACTACGCTAACATGCCAATAATCATAACTGCAAATAAATTTTGGCTGCCATAATTGAATCCTGTATGGTCAACTAACCGAAGGCCATTGTCGGCTCTGAGATCCTTTAACTTCCAGAGAGTATAAAACTGTGCCTGACCATGTAGTTTTAATTCCACAATTATCTATGAATTAGCGTATTGTGGCCTTTTGTGAAGGTCGTTCTTGTAGCAGGTATTTCCACGCCGTTCAAACTGTGTCAACGATATCCCAGCTGCTTCAGGGGTGGATTATTTAGAACAGAGAAGGTATTAATGTTACTTGCTTGTCTATTAACCTGATGAACAATCAATACTCTGAGGATTATACGGCTTACGATGCAGTCCAAATCCGAAGTGGTTAGTTGAGATCTGCTGACAGGAAAAAAATGCCGTAGGGTAATGACGTTTGACGGAGACTTAAGGTATAAAAGGCACCATTCTCATAGAGGGACATGACTTAAGATTCTCTGGCTGTCCGGCAAAGTATGTCAGCCATATTTTTATTGTAGTCTTCTTTAAATTGCTTTTTTAACATCAAGGAAGGTAAACATATGTCAAATCATCAGGTTATCAAACACATCAGTAAAAAAGAAATGTGAATCACAACAGGGCTAAACCAGTATTTCTAGCTATGAAAGACATTCTGGCACATCATCTTCATAGACACAAAGAAGTGAAAGGATAATTTGAACCTTATGGTGATAATGGAAGGAAAAGAACAAGAAGACAAAACAAAGTAGCGATTGGATTTATGACGTTACCTTGAACAATTCTGCTTATGTCACTAGATCACGAGATGCTCATTACTCAAACACCTACAAATGACCTTTGTATAATGGTAACTGGACATCGGTAAACTCTCATAGGAAATGCTCTCCAATGTCTGGCTCTGTAATAGCCGTACAGGCGATGTAATTAGGGAACGGATTTCTGAGACCGTGTCTGCGATGTGCAACTTGTCCCATTGGTCAGTTTGCATCAGTTAACAAATTAATGCTATAAGTGTTAAGCTGATTTCAAAGATGGACATATTGTTTCACCAGTCACTATAGTGCCTTGTTCATCTCTCAGATGCTTTAATCTAGATTCAGATATGTAGATTAGCATGTGCAGATGAATTTCGATGTACCTGGCAATACGCCGGGTGCATAGATATAAATATACAATATATGATAATAATAATGGTCGATATAAAGCTATACAAGGCAAAAAATATAGTGTATAATTACCTCCGTATAAAGGGGGGGGGGGGTGTATGGGCAAGTATTCGGATACAAAGCGCATGGGGAATTGGAGACTAAATATTTGCAGAAACGGAATTTTGACAAAAGAAGCTGTTATCTTTGAAGACGATGTTATGGAAACTTAATAAATAAACTCTTCACCCACGGATCCTCGGGTTACTGCTCCAAGAGTTGTCACCATGACCCCTGGCGGAAAAAAGGTAGGTTTGTGAAGAGTGTTGTCCTCTTGCTAATCTCTCCTACTTCCTCCTCAGACTGACTGAATTCTCCCCACACTAGATGACCCAGACAACGTCAGAGATTGCAGGAAAATTGGTGCGTGTCGAAATCATGCGCGAATTTCTTCTGTTAAATGGACCTGCTCTGCGGAGACCGCCATTGGAGCCTTATCCCAGTAAAAGGCCAATCGGTGTGTTTAGGAGACCAGTGACACATAATGGCTACTGATCAGCATGGCGTCTGCTGTAGACACAGGGATTGTAAAAGCAAGCATACCTTTTATAAAGTCGTACAAAGACTACTTCGGAGAGTTAGATGGCCATCTTCCAAGAGTTGGTTCGTGAGATCGAACCAGCTTCCCGAGGGCTAATAGATCGAGCATAAAAACTGACCAGAAGGAGGCAGACAAATATATTATGTATAACTTTACGGATCTACTCTTGGTGAAAGAGTAAAAGGGTTAAGCTGTGAGTGAAGGCTGTTAGAAAGCAGATGTAAATGACGTGAAGGGTTCCCGCACAATGTAATAATGCTGTCAACTTGTCACACAAAGGCGGGCTTATCAGACCCCATTGACCTTCTCAAGTACCCTTACAATCGCTATGATTTATGACTGAAAAGCTGTAATAGGACCCCTTGCATGGATTGTATGCAACACAATGAATGTAATTTCCCTTAGGTTATAATGCAAACACAAAGGAAGACAAGAAACCGATTGCAAATTGTTCGTAAAAATTGTCGCTGAGAAATACTTCTCTAACGCAGACTCGCTGTGTTTCATCCAAGCGGTGTTTTCCGTTATGAATCAAAGTCCCATGAATACATTACAAACCGGAAGTTAAAGTCCGCTTGCACGCATTATTGCCCCAAGTATTAAAAGGGGGTAAGTCTAGGAGGAGGAGTGCCGAACCATTTCTAGTGTTCATGTCTTATCTAAATAGACGCTGTTGGGTTGGAGGCTTTCCGAGAGGTCTAAAAGCTAGACCTGGGCTTCCCTCGAGAACAAACAATAAAGGAGTCTTTAGAAAGACTAAATCCTCCTCTTCATTTTGAAACATGACTTTACTGAGAACATTATTAGGAAAAAGCCAGGAGAAGTAATACAGCTCTATGAAAAGAGCTCAGCTCGTCCTCTTTCAAGCACAGAAAGCCTTGGCCCACTTTGTGAGTAGGGTATAAATAACAACGCTAAATGAAATGGTTATTTTCTTAGCCGATAACGTCGTTCTTTTCGCTTCACTCTCGGCGTCTTTTAATATTGGAATTCAATAACCTTCAAATTACGCTATCGATTGGTCTATGTTATGACAATATTGAGCAGAGCTGGTCACTGGGGATGAGCAAAGCCCGGCAACCGCTGTAAGTGCATGGTAGGGCTAATCTATTTGATATTTGCCCCCGAGACAATGTGTGAGGCATGTGGCTGTCCGGAAGGATCATGGCGTTGCAGTTATCGCTGATGATGGTTAGGAGCTCCCGTGTAGCCCTGTGTAGAACACTACTTCATGTCTGAAATGGAGCACTCGTAGGATTGCAGTTAGCAATGCATGTCTGCCTGAAATCTGTAGACATTTCTCGATTAATGCTGTTGACAAATTTTCTTTTCACAAAAGACACAGTTCGATCAATTCAGCACGGATGCAATAAGGTCATTTTGTAATGTTTTATTTTAAATAAACCTAATTTCTCAAATTAAGTCTTCTCTTACTTATAACTTACACAACAGTGTTTCCTTGTTAATACACACACAGCACTTCTTCTGTCATCTTTGAAAAACACATAAATCAAAAAGCAGTTTTGTTTTTTATCTGTCCTATTCTGAATTACCAATATCTTTTGGATATTCCCATTGGCTACTTTTTATCTACTTTTTCTGATTTAGTCTGTCTGCCATTTTCCCTAGTGCGTATGTTTTTTTCTCATCTCCTGTGATATCAATAATGTGTACGTTTAGTATCTTATAAAGCTGCCCAGGTTTGGATTACATGTCATAACACTTCCTAATTATATCCCCCTATTCCCCTGGAAATCTTCTACAATGATATACGAGTGCAAATTTCTGTTAATCTATCCCTGATGTCTGTCCCTCATTGCGTATACATGTCACCATTTCACTAAATTCCATTCCCTAGTGATAACGCTGAGTCTGTTTCATTTTGGCACATTTTATCTTCCTTCATACCGAGAGTTCTCCTCTTCAGAATTGTCAATCTATCAATAGGCGCCTTACCACCGCATTCCTTTAGCCGGGATAATTCAATTAACATGCACCCTGAGCATCAGCAATCTCACAAGAGAAAATCTGAGCTTCAGCGAGTCTCTCGACGGTTGCCTAATACAGAAATATGCTAAATTTGGCGCCAGACCGATGGCTTCAAGGTGAGGAGTTAGCATTGTGTGATCACCAGGTAAATAACACCGTAAAATTCGCCCAGGTCCCCGAGGTGTTTCAGTACGAGTTGCGTGGTCTGCTATACCATGTTTCAAATCCTGTGCAGGTAACTCTGTCAAGCACTTACAAACGTGTTCCTCTTCCAGTTCGTGTCCATGGAACTTGGTATACATTAAAGGGCTATAAGTGTATGCAGGCTGGTGAGCTTTCAATGTCAAAATACGAAACAAAAAAAAAAAACGACGCATTATCGATTTCCCCAGCTGTGTAAAATATGTGAGATAATCCAAGCACAAGTAATTGTTCAGCAGTATTTATCAGTCAAGTTTAACCTGCAATCTTCGTTAAATATTAACACTCTAATTGTTTTACGGTGAAACGATTTACAGGCTGTCAGTTTATCGGCACGACTGTATCGACAGACCGTGTCGATAGGAGCATAATACAAAGCTCGCTGAGGGTTAGCTATGAGCTGATCGGATTGATTGCCTCAAGATTTACGAGGGGATAACAGGCAACATGGCCGTCAATATGTGCCCAGTTTGCTCTGATTCAACTGCTTACCATGTTGTCATTTTACTAGTATCTAGCGAATCGGTCATTTCGGTGGAAATCTCAAAATCGGTTATTGAACTGAGCGTCACACAAGAGATTTTGTCATCTGAATCCGATTAAAAAATGATTCGCCTTCAGCAGATTTTTATCAGTTTAATAGGGGCGCTTTAGACAATATTTGAGTGGTTTACCTTAATGCGTCGAATAAAAGAAACTTATAGCTTGTTTAGTCAATAACATTATGCCATGGCCTTGATGACGTTTATACCATTATATCTAATACCAAAGTTAATTACGTGAATGACCTAAACATTTGCATAAAATTAAGTCCCACATTTTGCCTGATTCTGAACGTTCTGTTGATCTTATTAAAATGTCTTGAGGTTTGCTTGGAAGGTAGTATCCTATCGAGAACATTTGTAAATTTCACCACCAAGTAATATTTTATAACATATATTTGCCTCCATAAAAGCAACATTTGGGCGAAATTGTCTGCCATTCAAAGATCTATTTGAGTATCAAACGTATGTGTTTTAAAAGCAGCGCGAAGCGATAAATATTCAGATAGCCGTAATAGCTGTCCTAAAAATACAAAACCGTGTACTAAAACCAGTATACGAACAAATGACTCCAACCGCTGAAGTATATAGCCGCAAAGGCTTTTGAAGTCATCCAGTATTATCAAATGACATCAGGAAAAATTTATGGAAACTGTCGAAGATGTTGAAGGTCATAGTTTACATCATGACCTTCATTGTCATGAATTCAGGTCATTACAGTGCTGCAAAGTGGAAGAGATTGCATAGCCGGTCAATACGTATGAGCTAAGTACCACATGTCTACTCCCGCTCAAATCCCCAAACGTTGCAATTTAACGTCTTCAATCCCGAGGCTAGTCAGGCCTGTGGTTTTTGTGTTAACCATCGTGGTTCTTGCTGTATGGCGGGGTTGTCCTACTGCAAGGAGATAACGTGTGGATAGGGATGGAGTGGTGATGGAAGTGATGCTAATTACGATGAATCCTGACAAACAAAGACATGCTCTAAGCATGCGATCTTAGTTAACGTGTGGTTTATTTTGCGTGCGGTGCAGACACCAGTCATATCCGTCACAGTCAAACTGTTATGGGAAGGTGTAACCTGGTCACAAGCGTGTAACTGAGGCAGAGATTGGGTTTATTCAGTGTTCGGTAAATAGGAGATCAAGACTGGCTTTATTCAGTACACAAGAGATCACCGAAAATATTCAGTAGAGCAGCACATTACCTCCCCATGTAAAAAAGAAAAATGTATCTCATCGCCATATGAATGAACGGATTAAGATCAGTATAAGTTTAAAGGTTGCCTTAAGGCTGGTTTGAAGGAACTGAACTAAAAACAACCTAAATATTAATGGCATGTAACAAACTTTGAATATTGCGCTGTATGTTGGCTAATTTCCCGTTTCTACAACGGAACAGGCTTCATGGATTTCAATCACCGTGTGTTGCGAGGGATCGTGGGAAACAAAATCATGTTTTTCATGCTGCAGACAATTGACAATTCCACCATTTCCCGAACTGATAGTTTTAATAACATGTGAAGTGTGTAGTGAGAATGTCTTTGTAAATCTTCGTAACACGATAAATCAATAAGTGTTCCCCGTCTCACATGAGGAGCCCAGTGGAGTAGCTCCCCATTCCATTTCATCAAAAATGGAATTCGGCAGAATTTGATCCATATCAGTTCCAATCGCGCGATATTTTAGTCATGCTTTCAGAAGAATTTGCGAGAAACTAGATCATTTTTTGTCTAGCAAGTACGCAGACTGAAATTCCCAACTACAACCTGAAATATCTGCAGTAGCTTTTTATTGTGGTTTAAGAAATCATTGATTTATGGTCTGAGACAAAGTGTATATTTTACGACGCAATAGGGATCCGATCACGGCTCTGGTGGACAAGCATCACAAGGGTACAAGTTTGTATGGGGGACGAGGCGTCAGAAATACTTAAACTGACATAAGCATGAGAAGACCGATCCTAGGTTTCTTTTAAAACACCTGATTCATACTGTGATATCCAAACGGGCTTGAGTGTGCGTCGGCCATCAAACCAAGTGCAAGTCTCTCAAACGTGAATCACTCGTTATATGGTAAAATTTCATTGCACGAAAACTCATTTAATGGGAAAAATTGCTGTAGGCAAACTGCTCCAGGCATGGCAGCTATGTGAATGATCACTTTAAACCGTGTCTTTAACCCAACATTTACGTTCGCCATTTTCGCAGCCGTCTGTCCATCTATTTTCTAATTTGTCTATCAGTCTATTTGTCCACGCGTTTATCAGTCTATTTGTCCACTCGTCTATCAGTCTATTTGTCCACTCGTCTATCAGTCTGTTTACCCACTCGTCTATCAGTCTGCTTGTCCATCCGTCTATCTGCCTATTTGTTCACAGGTCTATCAGTCTTTATGCCCGCCCGTCTATCAGTCTGTTTGCCCAGTTTTGTCTATCAGTCATTTGTCTATCAGTCTATTTGTCCACTCGTCTATCAGTCTATTTGTCCACTCGTCTATCAATCTGTTTTAACCACTCGTCTATCAGTTTGCTTGTCCATCCGTCTATCTGCCTATTTGTCCATTGGTCTATCAGTCTTTATGCCCGCCGTCTGATTGCCCACTCAACTCTCAGTCTATTTACCTTTACGTCTATCAGTCTATTTGCCCACCAATCTATGAATTTACCTGTCCACCCGTCTATCAGTGTATTTGTTCATCTGTCTTTCAGTCAATTTGCCCAGCCGTCTATCAGTCTTTTTGCCCGGCCATGTTCCAGTTTATCTGTTCACCTAACTATCAGTCAATTTGCCCAGCCGTCTATCAGTCTGTTTGCCCGTTCGTATGTCAATCTGTTTGTCCACGCGTCTATCAGTCTCTTTGCCCACCCACCAATCAGTCTATTTGCGAACCCATTTATCAATTTGTTTGTACACCCGCCTGTCACTCTGTTTCCCCACTCGTCTGTCAGTCTATTCGCCCGCGCGTCTGTTAGCCTATTTGGATAGTCTATCAGTCTATATGCCCCGCCCGTCTATCAATCTAATATGCCCACCAGTCTATCAGTCTAATATGCCCACCCATCTTTCCCTTTATCTGTTCACCCAACTATCAGTCAATTTGCCCAGCCGTCTATCAGTCTTTTTGCCCAGCCATCAGTCTATTTGCCCGTCCGAATGTCAATGTATTTGTCCACCCGTCTATCAGTGCATTTGTCCATTCGTCTTTCAGCCTATTTGCCCACAAGTCTATCAATCAATTTGCCCACCCACCAATCAGTCTATTTGCCTTCATGTCTATCAGTCTATTTGCCCGCTCGCCTATTAGTCCATTTGCCCATCAGTTTATCAGCCAGTTTACCCACCCAGCCGGCTATCAGTCTATTTGCCCACCCGGCTATCACCCTATTTGCCCAGCCGGCTATCACCCTATTTGCCCAGCCGGCTATCAGTCAATTTGCCCACCGGTCTATCATCCTATTCGCCCACCCGTCTATCACCCTATTTGCCCAGCCGGCTATCAGTCAATTTGCCCAGCCGGCTATCAGTCTATTTGCCCAGCCGACTATCAGTCAATTTGCCCAGCCGGTATATCATCCTATTCGCCCAGCCGGCTATCAGTCTATTTGCCCAGCCGGTGTATCATCCTATTCGCCCAGCCGGCTATCAACCTATTTGCCCAGCCGGCTGTCAGTCTGTTTGCCCGTTTATCAGTCAAAGTGCCCACCCGGCTGTATGTTAATTTACTTTCCTGTCTGTACAGTTCGGGTACCAGCAACATACACTCTGCTGTTATCCTTTCTGATCAATCAGTTTTATTCGCCTGGGTTACATGCACGTCCTTCGGCGACAATCTTTCCCAACATGGTCTTTCACATTCCCTCAATACCCTTCAAAAAGTCTTAATACCCAAAGGTATTTAAGTGGGCGTAGCTACAGCCTGTGTGTATAACGTGTGTGTGGGTACATACAATTCTAGGCTGATACTAAAAAAGACCGGGCCAAGGCACGGTATTATAACCTTGCTCTTGGCCTGAACTTATATTTCTTGGCCTTTTTAGGGCCAGTCTGTTCAGCATTGGATCAAATGCCTCTCCCTTGTTTCACTTACTGTGACAGGTGCGTCCTTCCGTAGGCGAAAAGCTATAAAAATACGGCGTACACTAGGAGCAAGATTCTGCAAAAAGAGGATTTATTTTTAAAGATATTAAATTCATACAAAAACCTCCTTTAAAGGTTTACTGTCCCGTAAAGATTCCACAGACTCTTTCTCTGGCTGTTGACCTGCCCTCTAATCCCATGTTAATGTCAGATAAAGAGTAGCTTTTGCCATTAAATTTAGGCGCCTTCACAAAAAATACCTCATAAAATGGGCAGTACGACGCGGCTGGTTTAATTGCCGCCTGCTTCATGCGTAGAACGGTTGCAAGCTAACCATAACAAGAGCCTATCGCTACAGGAAATGCAGAAAGCTAAATGCTTCTATAGGCTTACTTTCCCTAAAATCCAATCTGTTAACTAGCCAATTATTAGAGCAATCTGCTCTATTAATAAAAACAACAAGCCGTCAAGTATGCAAATCTTAATTTTATGGCTCAGAGAAACCCTAAACAACTAATACTTTTAATGGCGAATATTTTTGCAATAATAACATAAAAAATACAGTCAGTCAATTTATGTAAATCATATTTCCGTAAAGCCTAACTTTGGTGCATCCTTGTCGGTTTGGTATATCGGTGTCTTTGTGGTCGAAACATTAAACTGGAATATCGTGATCCGGTTGCCGTCGTCGTAAAATTCTGTTTCTGCCACTAAGAAAGGAAGAAAATTTCTTACACTTTAATGCAAGCAAAACAATACTAATGTGTCGAGCTACTAAAACATTCTTGTTGGCTAGCGGCAATGTATGTCAGACTTGGTTCTATAGTACAACTGTGGTCATGCTTTGGCATACCCTGTGTGGTGCGCAATACACCACAAAGGTGACTATGACAAAGACATTTGCACGAAAAATGGCAAGCCCTATAATCAATGTATTTGCTTCTGTCAGTAAGAAGAACTCCGCCCATGCTTTTTTCTTCTTGTACAGACAAAAGGGAGAAATAGTTCATTGAGATTTTTTAAGCACACTTCCAGAAATAATTTTATGGGTTGCGATAAATTAATTAAAGAAACCAAAAGCAATCCATCAAGTTACTACAGCCTCTCTTGGGTCATGAAATGGTCAAAGTTTTTGAAGTGGAAAGAAAAATGTGTTTACTGCAAGCTTCAAGACAAACATCATTTAATGTGCAGTTCAAGTCAACAAGTTTTCATTTCCTTGGGCTTTCCCTTTCACTGCAACAATCAGAACGACAAAGGTGTAGTGTTCAGTACCAGGGACTGTTAGTCAGTTCGTACTTCCCCTTTCCACTGCGTTTACTTCCACAACTTTAACAAGCGGCAACACAAGTTGACGCAAAGGGGAATCAATACAAAACGAGGGATTTACAGAGAACTTGTTATGCACGAGCAATTAATGCTTTTAGATCGATACCAATTCTAACTGAATGTTTGATATATACTCGACTTCTCACCATATGCAGAAAAAGGCCATAAAGCGGAAGATCCATATAATATCAAATCAAATTGGATTGACCCTTGTTACCTGCTGAAATGACAGACCGGTAATTTCTGTAACTGAAGCACAAGCTCTGGTAACAAGCTAGTTTCAGGCAAACGTGATTTTCTAGCCTAATCCCGACTTATTTTCGCTACAAGAAAAAACAGCTTAAGCAACTTTTCAGTTTGTGGAAGTAAAACCGCTTTTTCCAGATTTTTTGTAACACTCCCTATCAACAAATTACAGAATTTATCTACCTTTTATTTTACTGAATTTTTACTTATGTCCTAATGTCAAGCCGATTCCCCAAACCACTCCCCATATGGTGCTAAATGCAGCGGATCTCTTTCTACTTGCACCGAGTAAATTAATCTCTGCCGGGATTAGCTTGATTGCTCAGATAACGGAAAAGCCTCTTTTATATACTTATTACCCGATGGGCAAACCATAGCTCTAAATATATGAAAATTTAACAAATAAGCACTTCATCAAGATGATATTCTGATAGTGTCATTTGGCGGGTTTAGTGTGGAGATTCCAGAACTGATTGCGCCATCAGGCGAAAGGAATGGAAGTCTGTCGAACAATTCAGAGTACGACATTAATACCTGGAATGAACAAATGACGAAAGTGTTAACGATAGTGTTATTTTATCTTCAAGAGAATTATGTTTATACATTGATCTTTAGGGCCATCGGAAGAACAACAGTAAACTCTGGTCATATCGCCGTAAAGACTACCTATATAGCATGAAATAGACAAAAGGTTCGTTGAAGGCGTTCACGCATTGCTGCGAAGTCGGATATTTTGCTAATTACCGAGCCCTGGATTATTTGCTTCCTAAGGCGTAGAGCATCATTACGCCATGTTCCAGTGCACTGGTGCTATCCTGCAAGGACAGGCTTATTTCGCTGGGGAAATAACTGCCACTTACAAGATAAATCACATATGTCCGCTACCCAGCATCTCAGGAAAAACGAAAAAGGACTTGTGTACGTCGATATTTCATTGTGGGGTAAAAAAAAACATCATCTTTCCTGTGCAGAAACCCCTACAAACAGAGGTACACACGTACAACTATTTTATTCCTGAGGGCATCATGAACTTTGGCTAACTAAAACCAGAAAGGTATGTTCACCTGTGAATGCAGGGTATTTTCAATCCGGTTTGAAGTTAAACAAAGAATTTTCGCAATGAGATATAAAGGTCTAGATACAAATATGACATTCCCATTTAGAAGAAAACTTTGAAACAGAGCTTACCGTATCATTCCATTTTAAGGGATTACTCCATAGCGCTGGCGGCGATAACTGTTTCCTGCTGGGAGGCAGGTATAGGTGTTTCCAGCTGGGAGTTGCTCTCTATACACCTGGGGCTTATACCACTCTGATAAGAGTGTCTGTCGGCCCCACTGGGCTATGTAGGATTGACTATTTCGTTAACTATCCTATCAATAGATTCGCATAAATGCTCGGTGACAATACCATCCTCGTAGTCTTAGTTCCAGCACTCGTCCATAACTATTAAGGTCTGGATTACTGACTGGCACCCGCCTCTTCGGGTCGATACTTATACGCAACGCTGCGTTTCCGTTCATTGGTTGCGAGCACGCCGGCGCGCACTGTCGAGTCTAGTAGCCGTCGGTATGGTAGTGCGGCCTGTCTGGCCTGATGCAGACAGCGGGTTGCAGACGTCTGAGTGACCCGGTGATACTGGGACCACACCTGACAGAACCTTGACTCTTAGATTCCGTTATCATGGCATGACATATACTTATTTTTGACCCGGTGCTGTAAAACATAAATTTTTAATTAATTTAATGAGTTCTTAAAGGGTGAATTGGCCAGCGCAGCCTTCGAAATACACGTGTGTTTTTTAAGCCCAAATTGTCTATTTGCACTTTATGAACACATACAAACTTTATAAACGAGTGTTCATATCTCCACTGTACAGCACTTTAGCAATCCAGGTCGGCGTTAATCATCAATCGATTAACCAATCAATTAATCAGTGATTCACTTAATCATATTCCAGGTAAAGTTCTTGATAATTTTGCTTCATTGCTTTAATTTTACTGAGAGTGATGCTACTGTAAAGGCCAGACTTTATACTTTGCTGAGGTGAACGTCACGTAACCGGACTTTACCGGTTGGAGGTGACCAAATACCATTTATCACACTGTGAAGTAGACAAACTTCACAGGTTGTGTGTGACCAAATACCATTTATCACACTGTCAAGCAGATATACTTCACACGCTGTGTGCGATCAAGTACAATTTATCACGTTGTCCAGTAGACACACTTCACTGGTTGTGTGTGACTAAATACCTTTTATCACGTAATTAAGTAGACATACGTCACAGGTTGTGTGTCATCAAATACCATTTATCACACTGTCAAGCAGACATACTTCACTGGGTTGTTTGTGACTAAATACAATTTGTCACACCATCAAGTGAACATTCTTCACAGGTTCTGTGTGCCCAAAAACACTTATCACACCGTCAAATGAACATACTTATCCGGTTTTGTGTGATCAAATACCATTTATCACACTGTGAAGTGAACAAGCTTGATAATCACACTGTCAAGTAGACATACTTCACAGGTTATGTGTGACCAAATACCATTTATCACACCATCAAGTGAACGTACTTCACAGGTTGTGTATGTCCAGATATCATTTGTCACAATATGAAGTGGACATGTTTCACAGGTTGTGTGTCTCCAGACACCATTTATCACCCCGTAAAGAAGATATACTCTACAGGTTGTGTGTGTCCAGACACCATTTATCACACCATCAAGTAGACATACTTCACAGGTTGTGTGCCTCCAGATACCATTTATCACCCCGTAAAGAGGACATACTCTACAGGTTGTGTGTGTCCAGATACCATTTATCACCCCGTGAAGTGGACATACTCTACAGGTTGTGTGTGTCCAGATACCATTTATCACCCCGTAAAGAGGACATACTCTACAGGTTGTGTGTGTCCAGATACCATTTATCACCCCGTGAAGTGGACATACTCTACAGGTTGTGTGTGTCCAGATACCATTTATCACACCATCAAGTAGACATACTTCACAGGTTGTGTGTGTCCAGACGCCATTTATCACCCTGTCAAGTGAACGCACTTCACAGGTTGTATGTCTCCAGATACCATTTATCACACCATCAAGTAGACATACTTCACAGGTTGTGTGTCTCCAGACACCATTTATCACCCTATCAAGTAGACATACTTCACAGGTTGTGTGTGTCCAGACACCATTTATCACACCATCAAGTAGACATACTTCACAGGTTGTGTGTCTCCAGATACCATTTATCACACCATCAAGTAGACACACTTCACAGGTTGTGTGTCTCCAGACACCATTTATCACATTGTCAAGTGGACGCACCTCACAGATTATGTGTGTCCAGACACCATTTATCACACTGTCAAGTGGACGCACTTCGCAGGTGGTGTGTGTCCAGACACCATTTATCACACCATCAAGTAGACATACTTCACAGGTTGTGTGTGTCCAGGCACCATTTATCACACTGTCAAGTGGACGCATAGCCTACCTGTTGGTGAGCCTGCCTTGACATTTGATTACACTTCATAACCTAATTGGCAATGCACTAATGGTTCAGCCTCGTGATTTAAACATTTCTCGCTCGCATCATGACCCGAAGTGGTGTTAATCCATAATCATTATTTATTCACTCAATAGAGCTTTCACAAACACTCGTATTACGTAAAACTGTAACATACATTATTTATTCACTCAATAGAACTTTCACAAACACTCGTATTACGTAAAACTGTAATATACATTATTTATTCATAAGCTTGAATAGTTCACATCGTTTATCTTTCAATATACATTCTCTATACACATACTGACTTTCCGTAAGTACAGTATACTTACAGTTACATCATACCTCTAGCACAGGTTTGTGGGCGTTCTGCCCTGTACCTCATCAGTGCTATTTCCATCATCTGACAGCGCCGTGGACAGTTTTTAATTGATTGAGAGGGGGTAAGCTTGGGGCGTGGGGGTGGGATAGTTTATTGGGAGACAGCAATAACGAGCGAGAGCTTCTTGCTGATTCTCCGGGGTTTTGCCTTGGTTGAGTGGTTCTGTACTGTATGCTACACGATCCTCCAGGCGTCAATAGGCAGAAATCCCATATTACCTAATTGATAAGCACGAACATTTATTAACCAAGCAAACCCAGAAAAGTAGTATTATTGCAAATAATGTAGGTATTTTGTATTTATTGAATAACCACAGAAATATTTCAAAGAACACTTATGTTTTTCCACTGCAGTCGCTGGTGAAGTTTACCAACAAGAAATAGTTTGAGTTTCTTTATTGAATAATGTAGGTATTTTGTATTTATTGAATAACCACAGAAATATTTCAAAGAACACTTATGTTTTTCCACTGCAGTCGCTGGTGAAGTTTACCAACAAGAAATAGTTTGAGTTTCTTTATTGAAACCTAATTTTAAAATGGTGATGTTCGTCAAACGGTATTTCTAATCCACGACATCATTTCTCCACCAAGTCCTTAGTCGCTGATCTCCTACTGCAAAAGTTAACACAGTCACATATGCACTCCCAATTGGCTGATGATAAGGCATGTGTATGATGAGTTTAAGAAGTTTTTGGAATGTGTATATGAACAACGCGTACCTGGACAGCACACCGTGCAGTCGTTTATTTTTATCACAATCTAGTATAGTAATGCAAAAGTGGACGCCTTTGGTAGCGCTTTTTGCACCATACACCCAGCCCTCATGTACATGAGGCACCCAGAAGTAAGACAGAATTATTCTTGATCGGTTCATTTTATTGGTCACGTTCATCGACTGATCAAATGAAACATGCACTATAACTACGTGACAGTAGCATTCAAAAATCGAATGGTGTGAACGCGGCTTTAGATTTCGGCCTTGAACTAAAACAGTACCAGCACAAGGCAAAATGAATATAAGGTGTTATAATGGAATGTGACGAAATGATAATGTGAAACATGCCACTCATACAGTTTACAGTTTGGACTCCTGAAACACAATTTTGTGAAAAGACATCGGAAAGAGAAACTAAGAAGTTGAAATCTGTATAATGGAAGACCTGGAATATGTGTATACTGAGAAAAACGACGTAATTTGGATATATGAGGTAAAAGTGACTAAATTCACGATTATAATTTGATCATAACACGGTCATAACACGATAATAATTGAGAAAGTTAATATTTTACAAGGCCCTTTTCAAATTGTGAAACTTTTACAAGTATTGAAAACAAAAATGGTCCCCGAAATCGACAAAACTATCATATGTTATACATGCACGTGCAGATTCTCCTCAAAGTAGCGACACCACAGCTCCGCTCATCGCGCACTTCAGAAATCGCACAGGCCTGCGTACGCGAAGCTAAAAATACTCATGGGAAAAAGTATGCTGTCAGATATATTAACAAATTTACAAGTTATTTATGCAGTCCACTCAGATATAGCTGTTACATAGATACATAGTCCTTACATATGTGTGTAGTCCTACAGTAGTTGTAGTTGCTACATGCGTGTAATTCTCAGGTTTATGTATTTTTCAACTGAAACTAATGAACTGAAACTTCATGTAATACTGCACCTGTGTCTATATATAGTGTGCAAATTTAAGTCATTTTAGTTAGACTTAGAGTCATTTTAGCAGCCATAAAAGAGCCCGTGACTTTATACGACCCAAAAAGGAGAATCTTAATGTTTTCGCATTTCATTCTCTGTAAAAAAAAATGTAAAAAAAGTAAAAAGCAAATTTAGATCTTGCATGAAATGACCATAAAGATATGGTGTACTTTCTTAAAGGTGGATTTCTCATCCAAAAATGAGTTTGGTATGTAGAATGGCATATCCTGTCTATCAATAGGAGTCGGGATGACGGCCTTTGACGTTTTGATGGATGAAGCCAAACTACCACGCACACAATTGTCAATATCATCAACGAACATACCCCAACATAAGCGTTTTAGATTACAACGGTTTTATTTCCACACTAAAACACTCATTTCAGAATTAAACAGTGTCATTTCGGGACCATAACGTGTGCCTTTTAGAACGATAATGGTGTCATTTCAACAATATGCCACTTCAACACTATAACCGTGTCATTTCACCACTGTATTGGTGTGATTTCACCACTGTGTTGGTGTGATTTCCGCCTTTCAACACCACAACCCTGTCATTTCAGCAGTATAATGGTGTCATTTCAGCAGTATAATGGTGTCTTTTCAGCAGTGTAATGGTGTCTTTTCAGTACCAAAATGGTGGCCTTTCAACACTAGAATGGTGGCATTTCAGAGGTGTAATGATAAGACTTAAAGGCGATCAATACAGATAAAGTCTCTCTGAACAAGTTAACTTGAAGTGCTCGGAAGTTTACCTTTTTCTTGGTTAGGTCCAAATCTATGAATAAGTATTGATATTTATTACACGGCACAACCTGCTTATGTTCTGGTTTGATGAGCACGATTAAGGACCCTCGGGGTTAACACAGGACGGGTTGCCAGTCTGAGCCCTAAGGGCAGCAAATCTGGCGAGATGGGGCCAAAAAAAATGAACAGATACGCCAACAGAGCAAGACTTTCCACTCCTCTCAACACACTCTCCACTGTCCTCGCGGCCATTAATCCTTAATCAAAGCATTGTGTCTGGCATGTCAGCAACATCCAATACATCATACACAACGGTTTGGTGGTTCACTTTTCTTTGTAACTGGCCCTTGGTCAGCACCATCGCCATGTCAGTTAGTGTGTGGCTATCTCAGTGGAACATTCTGACCTCTTCCCCGACCTCCCAGGCCGCCCTTACAAGTTCATTCCCCACACACATTGTTCTAGAAAGCAACCTTGTGTCCACATCGACCATGGCTTTGTGATTGAAACAGGATATGTACATACCAATAGGGTTTATTACTGTTGTGTAGTGTTTCATTCAGTCTGTAATTCCATATTTGGTACCTCATTGACATTTCCACAAAGATGATTCGGCTGAGCAGATTGTTTATGTAAGCGCTTTTCGGTAGGCGACACTAATATTATTGTAGTTTCAGACAACGTGGTAGCACAGAAGAGATTTGATGATATTCCACATAGTACAGTCGACGTAAGAAGATTTACTGGCATTCCACATAAACTAATGGGCATGAGAAGACAGCCATTTTTGTGATAATGACTGATTTGGCAGTTAGCACACTTTGAAAAACGTCATCGGAGCTCATCAACGGCCAGTTCGATATTTGATGTTTTGGTCATATCTCGTAAATTCATACACAGTCTGAAACGTTATGAAAGTTCATGCTGTACTGTCAGACTGTTACTGATGCAAGTTATTTACATAGATCCTGGCGAATTCTGATAGATGAAATGTCGACATTTCAGATGTATAATTCAAGTTAAGATTCCACACAGCCGAATGATAAAATCCATCTTAAGTATAAAATAGATTCACAATACATATCTGATTGGCTAATTTGATTGTCTACGTCACTGTGACGATGTCTAATAACAGGACGCATTACTCTCATATATCCTCCAGGTTAGCCACAGTAAGACACAGTCACATAACGGAAACATGGAGAAGCTTATTCGCCAACTTTAAAACTGACAGAAATTACTTAACGGGATTATATGCCAAGTATTTGCCATGAAAATGCCTGTAAAAGACATAATTCATTGGTTGCCTTGCATTACAAACCCGTTTACAATAACAGATCTGTTCCTGAGTAAGGAGGGCTTCTGTATGTCAGCGGCCCGATCACTGAGGAGCAGCCATAGGGCAGTATTCCATCACACTTACAGCTTAGGGCCGCCAGGGTCGTGGAGAGTCAGGACGTTATGTTGAGCAGGGAACAGCAGGCGGTCTGTGGCACGTCAACCGGGTCTCCGCAGCCCAGATACCAGCCAGCTACACACAACCCCAGACACGCATCTAATCTGGAATCTAGTTAATTGAGAAAGAGGTAAACATTGAGCAAAGACCTCCTCAGTCATTTCCAGGTATTAAGTAGCCACTTTCTGTCGCCTAGGGAGGGAAGGGCCTTTAGGAGAGGTGAAGCTACAGACTGTCCTGCTGAGGCCTCTAGTCATGCAAACCCTCCCCTCGTTCTCCAGGCACAGTTTAGCTTACTCACCCAATTCTCCTGAAAGCCTAAATTGGTTGTGGACAGTACACGGCTTTAGCAGCGGAGTTTAGCACCAATCAATCAGTGTAAACTACCACTCTTCCTTCTCTCCACACACTGTTACCAGAAGGTCTGTTCATGGTTTCGCACACATACTTCTTTATGTAACCAAAGGGAAGAATCGTGTTATCAATTGTGCTGAATAGCTACCACAGTAAGACAGAGATGGCTGATACGTTTCCAGAGCTAACTAACAACGTGTGCATCTACTCTCTTTGGCACTGTTAGATCAGAGAATTATTGTGACAAGTGTGGAAAACGTTTAACTATCAGTTAGAGATTTCCCTGCTGGTTTTTCCAAGTGTTGCCAGTCAATATCAGTCTGGTTTCTCCTGATTATACAAAAACCAAGGAAAGCTCTCAATCATTAGATTACTCATTGAATACACTAAATAAGAAAATTTCAACAACCTATTACACAAAGGTTATTCTCAACATAATTCTGATATAAATAACGGGTTTGAGCTAATAATAATAGCTTACACATTGGTACATTGGTTCATGCTGAATGGATAGAGTAATCGTTACAGATGTATGGCTAGAAGTTAGATCGGGCATGCACCGTCCCCTGGGGAAGCAGTTGTTGTTAGGTGTGTCTGAAACTGACAAGGGAGAAAAACAAAATGATGGAAAATATTTATCTTCAAAATCCTAAAACAATTGAAGGGTTAACATCCACATCTTTAACAATTATTTGGTCTGCCCAAAATTCACAAAGGCTTTAAAATGTTCACTTATAAATGCTCAGCCATTTCTTATAAATACTATCAGAGACAGTACACCGCCCTACAACAATAACTATCTTTACTAATAGCGCAATTATGGACTTTGTCCATGCATCACCCTCTATGACCCTCTGTGCTAAAGCCTGTCCAGTGCTTACCGTCCATACAAAAGCACTGCTCTGTAAAGATTTAGGTAAGACGTAACGGCCCGAAATGTATGAAATGTATAGTGAGCCTTGCAGATGTTCCACGTTACTCAAAATGTGTCTGCGTAGATCACTAGCTGATCTCAATATCATTACAGAATCATTTATTGTAAGACCAATGGTAGGAAGAGTTAAAAAGGCCTAAACGAATCTACTCAATCGGTTCAACAGGTTTATATAGTTATAGCCAGCTATCAGCTGTCTTAAGAATTCAAAAAGTCCCGAATTCAAAAAATTCAGGACGAAACAGCTTTGCATACAGTAATATGACAACCACAAGGCATAAGCCAGAACCAGCAAAGGCAATGAGACGGAATTAGACAGTGTAGGTTAGAATCAGCTAAAACAATGAGCAGCAGCACTGTAAGCTATGAAAAATAGCTAGCAAAAACAATGCTGCGGCACAACAACCTATAAAAAAGAATCAATAAAGACAATGTGACGCATCACAAGTCACAAGCAAGAGCCAAGAAACCGCAAGCCATCAGTCACAAACAGCGAAGAAACGATGTGACGGAGCTACAAGCCATACGCAAGAGCCAGTGAAAACAAACTGACGGTACTTCAACGTTCAAACTAGAGACACCCAAAGACAATGTGACGGGACTCCATACGCAAGAGCCAGCCAAATCAATGGTACAGAGCTACAAGTCATCAGCCAAAAACCAGGCTATATGCAAGACCCAGCGAAAATACTGAGACAGAGTTACAAGCTTTCAGCAAGAGTCAACGAATATAATCAGACAGAGCTGCAAGATTTCAGCAACAAACAGCGAAAACAATGAGATAGAGCTACAAGCATTAAGCAAGCACAAGCAAAAACAATGAGAAACAACTACAAACTTTAAGCAAGAGAGAGCTACCGGCTTTGAGCAAGAGCCAGCGAAACAATCAAACAGACCTACAAACTTTAAGCAAGATCCATCGAAAACAATGTTATAGAGCTACAATCTTTATGCAAGAAACAGCGAAATATTAAACGCAATCCAAACCTTTAGTCAGAAGTTACAAGTTACAACTTACAACTTGTAGCTTCTAATTAAAGGTCTCTAATGGCTCCACAAAATCTGGAAACCGCAGTTCGGCCACAGCTATGCCATGTTGAAATGTTAGGTGGCTCTCCGCTGATACTTCTGTGCTTAGATAATAATTGTAGCATTTTAATACAGTTGCATTTGAGACTATAACTGTGTCATTTCCATGCAGAATAAATCTCATCTCAGCACCAGAATGGTGTTATGTCAGCACTATAATGGTTAGATTTCAACTTCCAATGGTGTCATTTCCATACAGAATAAATCTCATTTCAGCACAACAATGGTGTCATGTCAACACTATAATGGTTAGATTCCAACACTCTAATGGCGGCATTTCCACACTAATTTCTCAGTTTGATTTGGTGAAATAACATCTACCAACAAATTATCGTGAAGTATACCGCAAAAGTCTAACTTAACCTTGGTAAGGTTCAATTCTATGAGTGAAACTTCTTATTTATTATCCACGAAATTCTAGCCCTGTTCTAATTTGATAAGCACGATTAATCTCCTTCATTTCGACACAATCTCCACTGTCCTTGTACCCATTAACCTTGAATCAGTGTTGTATAAGGGCAATGTCAGCAAAATCTGGGGGCCTCCGTGGCTCAGTCGGTTAAAGCGCTAGCGCAGCGTAATGACCCAGGTGTCTCTCACCAATGTGGTCGCTATGAGTTCAAGTCCAGCTCATGCCGGCGGCCGTACGTGAGAAGGTCTTCCAGTAACCTGCGGATGGTCGTGGGTTTCCCCCAGGCTCTGCCCGGTTTCCACCCACCATAATGCTGGCCGCCGTCGTATAAGTGAAATATTCTTGAGTACGGCGTAAAACACCAATCAAAAAAAAATCAGCAAGATCTTATACACCATACACAAGGCCTCGGTGGTTCATGTTTCGTTGTATCTGGCCCTTGGTCAACACACCCCCTTGTCAGCTAGTGGCTACCTCAGCGGCACATTCTGACCTCTCCCCCGATCTCCCAGGCCGGAATTACTAGTTCATTCCCCACACACATTGTGTCTAGCAAGTAACCTTGTGTCCACAATCTACCATGGCTTTGTGCTTTACAACAGGACATGTACATACCAATAGGATTTATTACTGTGAGGTAGTGTTTCATCCAGTCTTTAATTCCAGACTTGGTACCTCATTGACATTTCCACAAAGATGATTCGGCTGAGCAGATTGTTTATGTAAGCGCTTTTCGGTAGGCGACACTAATATTATTGTAGTTTCAGACAACGTGGTAGCACAGAAGAAATTTGATGACATTCCGCATGATATAATCGCTGTGAGAGCGCATTTTCGCGATGTGCCTGATTTGGCACTTACACGCTCCGTCAGACGTCATCTGTTAAGATATTTATGTCCGTTCTTGGCTGTTTGGCAATATCTCGTAAATCCACACACTGTGGGGAATTGCATAAAGTTCCTGTAGGTGCTGTCCACTCAGATTGGCACCGGTACGGCTTATTTAAATGGTGCGTGGCGAGTTTTTAGGATCGGTAACATGTCGATAAATCAGAGGTATAGCCTGTATTGAGATTTTCAACAGCAAACCGTGAAAAAATCAATGTTAAGTACAAAATAGATTCACAATATATATCCGACTGGCTGATTTCATTGTCCCGGTCACTGTGACGATGTCTAATAACAGGACGCATTAATCACCTATACCTTCCGGGTTAACCACAGTAAGACACAGTCACATAACGGGACCATGGAGATTCGCATATGCCAACAAAAGATAGACATTAAAACTGACGAAAATTACCTTTGGCGCTGAAAAGCTCTGCAAAAGACATAATTCATTTGCTGCCTTGCATTACAAACCCGTTTACAATAACAGATCTGTTTCTGAGTAAGGATGGCTTCTGTATGTCAGCGGCCCAACCACTGAGGAGTAGCCAAAGGGCAGTATTCCATCACACTTACAGCTTAGGGCCGCCAGGGTCGCGGAGAGTCAGGGCAGGGAACAGCAGGCGGTCTGTGTCACGTCAACCGGGTCTCCGCAGCCCAGGCACCAGCCAGCTACACACAGCCCCAGACACACTTCTAATCTGGAATCTAGTTTATTGAGGAAGAGGCAAACCCACTCAGTCATTTCCAGGTATTAAGTAGCCACTTTGTATCGCCTATGGGAGAAGGGCCTTTAGGAGGGGTGAAGCCGCAGACTGTCCTGCTGAGGCCTCTAGTCATCCAAACCCTCCCCTCGTTCTCCAGGCACAGTTAAGCTTACTCACCCAATTCTCCTGAAAGCCTAAATTGGTTGTGTACAGTACACGGCTTTAGCAGTTGGGTTGAGTACCAATCAATCAGCGCAAATTACCAGTCTTCTCACCCTACATCTCTTCCTTTTCTGCACAAACTGTTACCTGAAGGTTACTTCATGGTTCCGCAGACATGCTACTTTATGTAACCCAAGGGAAGAATAGTGTTATCAAAATTACATTCAGGGCAATTGTAGGTCGTACGGAGTTGACCATGTTGATCATATCTCACTCTAATGGCATTGTCTGTCTCTTAAATTACAGTTCCTAACCGTTAAATATGTGTTCCTCTATTTGACTGGTGTTTTATGTCCCATAGAAGAGTATACCACCCACATTATAGCTGTTTATTTTATTAACATTACTAACATGTTGACAGAGTGTAGACGTGTATTATGCTCAGTGATTGCAGTTACCTGTACTGTACCGAAACAAAGTATATGTGAAATTCCGTGCACTCTCTCTCTTCCTAAAAGCAACTGTGCACAAATCATAAACAAAATGTTTACCGCAGGTACACTTTAATGTACCTGTGCAATTTTGCTACACATTTGTTTGCTATTGTTTGTTTCTTTGTTTTTTTTGAGAAAGAGAGCATTGAGAGCATGGTGGTGGATAGCACACCAATACGAGGCCTGATCAGATAATAACTGGAAAGTGGCATGGCAGAGAAAGAACCCTGGGGGATAATGAAGAACATACCACCCACATAATGGCTATAAGGTTTCTGGGTTGAGGAGATAACAAACCCTCTCCATCAACTGCTCCTCCCGGGAACCCAACTCAGATGGTACAGATACAAACTTCCCTGCTGGGGGAAGTTGCTAGTCAATGTCACCCTGGTTTTATCGCAGTATTAAATGAGCAGCGAAGATTCTGAAGTATTAGACAATTAAACAGTCATTAAATTTTCATCTAGAATAACGTCTTAATGAATTACATATGTAATACATTGATTCAAGCTGACTGGATAGAGTAATCGTTACAGATATGTAGCTAGAAGTTAGATCAGTCAATGACGGAATCCTTGGGATGGAATTATTGTTAGGTTTGGCTACAATTGACAAGAGAAAAAAAAAAACAAAATGATTGAAGATATTTCCAAAACATCATACCTGGGTCACGAAACCTTTATTCTTGTATATAGTTGTCTTCAAAATCCTCAAATAATTCGTTTAAAAGTTTAAGAATTACTCATCTACGTCTTTACAATTACACATCTCCAAAATTAACAAAGGCACTTTAATAAAAAATCACAGAATGTTCATTTGTGTATGCTCAGTCATTTCTGAGAGGAAGACAGAATAGAAGACGCTATAATATCAACCAACATTACCAATATTACGTTTGTACCGTGTTCATTTGGTTTACTTTAAATCCTAAAATAATGCTTGCAAAAGGGCTGTGCTACAGACTGTGGTGGAACTTTATGACGTATTTAAAGACGTAGCCTATAGCATAGCCAGTGAAACCAGAGGAACGACGACAGTGTGATAGCTGGCAAATGGTCGCAAGTAACTGGTGAAATAAGGCCTCTCGTCAATTTATCTGTCAGGGTTTTATTCTGACTGTTCATGTAAATGATAAATTGCACCAACTTAGACCCTCTCCCACTACCTTTGCATCGTGGCTTAAGTAGAATTAGGTAAAAAAAATGCGGTAATGTTAGTTGTAATCTATTAGGCGTTATTATTTCTATAAAGATTTAGAGAGGACAGTACTGCAACAGAATGTACGGAAGTGTAAACAGAGCCATGCCGATGTTACGCTCGGAGTTTGTGGAAATCAATGGGTGTTCCCGTTGTCATCACGGAACCGGTCATTGGGATAAATGGAACTACTTTAACAGAGCCGTATGGTGAGAAAAGCTAGTATGTTCGAAAGTCCTGTAATAGCAACTCCTATCTGGTCGGGTCAGGACTTACACGGTGTATACATTATCCTGCTATAATGGAATTCCTCGCTCTCTCTAAAGAAACGATAAATATGGTTTTAAAGCGGCAACCGACTAAACAGATATTTTACCTAATTTAAACCTTCACCTTAAAAAACGATTGTTTGAAGAGCTAAAAATCGTGGGTTTCCCCCGGGCTCTACCCCTATAATGCTGGTTGGCGTCATATAAGTGAAATATTC
This sequence comes from Liolophura sinensis, assembly GCF_032854445.1. Classification (NCBI taxonomy): domain Eukaryota; kingdom Metazoa; phylum Mollusca; class Polyplacophora; order Chitonida; family Chitonidae; genus Liolophura; species Liolophura sinensis. Next base: position 55,012,695 of record NC_088302.1, on the reverse strand, counting down.
TTGAGTAGCCTATGTCGTAAAACACAAATGAAATAAATGAATAAATCACCTAGAACTCATACAAGCCAGGAAAGAAACATAACTACATGTTGTAAACAAGAGCAAGTCAAAACAATGTGAAAGTACTACATGTTATAAACAAGAGCCATTCAAAACAATGTGACAGTACTACATGTTATAAACATGAGCAAGCCAAAACAATGTGACAGTACTACATGTTATAAACAAGAGCAAGTCAAAACAATGTGACAGTACTACATGTTATAAACATGAGCAAGTCAAAACAATGTGACATTACTACATATTATAAACAAGAGCCATTCAAAACAATGTGACAGTACTACATGTTATAAACAAGAGCCATTCAAAACAATGTGAAAATACTACATGTTATAAACAAGAGCCAGTCAAAACAATGTGACAGTACTACATGTTATAAACATGAGCCATTCAAAACAATGTGACAGTACTACATGTTATAAACAAGAGCAAGTCAAAACAATGTGACAGTACTACATGTTATAAACAAGAGCAAGTCAAAACAATGTGACAGTACTACATGTCATAAACAAGAGCAAGTCAAAACAATGTGACAGTACTACATGTTATAAACATGAGCAAGCCAAAACAATGTGACAGTACTACATGTTATAAACAAGAGCCAGTCAAAACAATGTGACATTACTACATGTTATAAACATGAGCCATTCAAAACAATGTGACAGTACTACATGTTATAAACAAGAGCAAGTCAAAACAATGTGACAGTACTACATGTTATAAACAAGAGCCATTCAAAACAATGTGACAGTGCTACATGTTATAAACAAGAGCAAGTCAAAACAATGTGACAGTACTACATGTTATAAACATGAGCAAGTCAAAACAATGTGACAGTACTACAAGGTTAAGGCAAGAGCCGGTGAAGTATGTGGATTTAAACCGGTGTTATCAAACGCATGTTGTATCGCATTGTAAGATCTCCATCATGTATGTTCAGGAAAATGACAGATTCCCTCATTCTTAAACTCAGTTTGACTTATAGGTATATCCACCGCATATTTGTCCACAGATAATGATTTTCCATCACCAGTGCAATGTAGATTGTGGCATTAAATAGAATGTGTTTTTTCAATATAGACTGTTGGTTGTCACACCAGAGTTGTGGGAGATGTCAGACTGCTTTCTGATATTACCGACTGGGTAAAATGAGGCACATGTCTGCGTAGTGGATAGAGACTTTGCGTGCTCTGGTTTTTAGTCGCGTGTGTGGTACAACTGACGGATGAAGTGCCGCCGTACACACGAAGGTTTTTTCCCATAGAATTGTGGTACACGACTAGAGCTTGGAAAATATTCCAGATTTTGGACAGATCACTATACCCACCCCTCCTTAGGGAAATGCTATTCGGTTTGAAGTACATTTTCAAGCAGATGCCGATGAGATTGACATAAGTACTGGGCAGTTTGAAAACTGAGCTATCAGCACACCTCATGCACCATGTTCCTGATGACCCTAGCTACCAGCACACCTTATGCACCATATTCCTTACGATCCTAGCTACCAGCACACCTCATGTACCATATTCCTGACCACCCTAGTTACCAGCACACCTCATGCACCATGTTCCTGACCACCCTAGCTACCAGCACACCTCATGCACCATGTTCCTTACGATCCTAGCTACCAGCACACCTCATGTACCATGTTCTTGACGACCCTAGCTACTAGCACATCTCATGCACCATGTTCCTGACGATCCTAGCTAGCAGCACACCTCATACACCACGTTCCTGACGACCCTAGCTACCAGCACACCTCATGCACCATGTTCCTGACCACCCTAGCTACCAGCACACCTCATGTACCATGTTCCTGACGATCCTAGCTACCAGCACACCTCATGTACCATGTTCCTGACCACCCTAGCTACCAGCACACCTCATGCACCATGTTCCTGACGACCCTAGCTACCAGCACACCTCATGCACCATGTTCCTGACCACCCTAATTACCAGCACACCTCATGCACCATGTTCCTGACGATCCTAGCTACCAGCACACCTTATGCACCATGTTCCTGACGATCCTAGCTACCAGCACACCTTATTCACCATGTTCCTGACCACAATAACTACCAGCACACCTCATGCACCATGTTCCTTACGATCCTAGCTACCAGCACACCTCATGCACCCTGTTCCTGACAACCCTAGCTGCCAGCACGCCTCATGCACCATGTTCCTGACGATCCTAGCTACCAGCACACCTCATGTACCATGTCCCTGACGACCCTAGCTACCAGCACACCTCATGCACCATGTTCCTGACGATCCTAGCTACCAGCACACCTCATGCACCATGTTCCTGACCACCCTAGCTACCAGCACACCTCATGCAGCATGTTCCTGACGACCCTAGCTACCAGCACACCTCATGTGCCATGTTCCTGACGACCCTAGCTACCAGCACACCCCATGTACCATGTTCCTGACGACCCTAGCTACCAGCACACCTCATGTACCATGTTCCTGACGACCCTAGCTACCAGCACACCTCATGCACAATGTTCCTGACGACCCTAGCTACCAGCACACCTCATGCACCATATTCCTTGCTATCCTAGCTACCAGCACACCTCATGCACCATGTTCCTGACAACCCTAGCTACCAGCACACCTCATGTACCATGTTCCTTGCTATCCTAGCTACCAGCACACCTTATGCACCATGTTCCTGACGACCCTAGCTACCAGCACACCTCATGCAACATATTCCTTGCTATTCTAGCTACCGGCACACCTCATGCACCATGTTCCTGACGATCCTAGCTACCAGCACGCTTCATGCACCATGTTCCTTGCTATCCTAGCTACCAGCACACCTCATGCACCATATTTCTGACGACCCTAGCTACCAGCACACCTCATGTACCATTTTCCTGACGACCCTAGCTACCAGCACACCTCATGCACCATGTTCCTGACCACCCTAGTTACCAGCACACCTCATGCAAAATGTTCCTGACGACCCTAGCTACCAGCACACCTTATGCACCATGTTCCTGAGGACCCTAGCTACCAGCACACCTCATGCACCATGTTCCTGACCACCCTAGCTACCAGCACACCTCATGTACCATGTTCCTGACGATCCTAGCTACCAGCACACCTCATGTACCATGTTCCTGACCACCCTAGCTACCAGCACACCTCATGCACCATGTTCCTGACGACCCTAGCTACCAGCACACCTTATGCACCATGTTCCTGACCACCCTAATTACCAGCACACCTCATGCACCATGTTCCTGACGACCCTAGCTACCAGCACACCTTATGCACCATGTTCCTGACAACCCTAGCTACCAGCACACCTTATTCACCATGTTCCTGACCACAATAGCTACCAGCACACCTCATGCACCATGTTCCTGACGACCCTAGCTACCAGCACACCTCATGTGCCATGTTCCTGACGACCCTAGCTACCAGCACACCCCATGTACCATGTTCCTGACGACCCTAGCTACCAGCACACCTCATGTACCATGTTCCTGACGACCCTAGCTACCAGCACACCTTATGCACCATGTTCCTGACGATCCTAGCTACCAGCACACCTCATGCACCATATTCCTTGCTATTTTAGCTACCAGCACACCTCATGCACCATGTTCCTGACGATCCTAGCTACCAGCACACTTCATGCACTATGTTCCTTGCTATCCTAGCTACCAGCACACCTCATGCACCATGTTCCTGACCACCCTAGCTACCAGCACACCTCATGTACCATTTTCCTGACGACCCTAGCTACCAGCACACCTCATGCACCATGTTCCTGACCACCCTAGTTACCAGCACACCTCATGCAAAATGTTCCTGACGACCCTAGCTACCAGCACACCTTATGCACCATGTTCCTGACCACCCTAGCTACCAGCACACCTCATGCATCATGTTCCTGACGATCCTAGCTACCAGCACACCTCATGCACCATGTTCCTGAGAACCCTAGCTACCAGCACACCTCATGCACCATGTTCCTTACGATCCTAGCTACCAGCACACCTCATGTACCATGTTCCTGACCACCTCAGCTACCAGCACACCTCATGCACCATATTCCTTGCTATCCTAGCTACCAGCACACCTCATGCACCATGTTCCTGACGACCCTAGCTACCAGCACACCTCATGCACCATGTTCCTTGCTATCCTAGCTACCAGCACACCTCATGCACCATGTTCCTGACCACCCTAGTTACCAGCACACCTCATGCACCATGTTGCTGACGACCCTAGCTACCAGCACACCTCATGCACCATGTTCCTGACCACCCTAGCTACTAGCACACATTATGCACCATGTTCCTTGCTATCCTAGCTACCAGCACACCTCATGCACCATGTTCCTGACGACCCTAGCTACCAGCACACCTCATGCAAAATGTTCCTGACGATCCTAGCTACCAGCACACCTCATGTACCATGTTCCTGACCACCCTAGTTACCAGCACACCTCATGCACCATGTTCCTGACGACCCTAGCTACCAGCACACCTTATGCACCATGTTCCTGACCACAATAGCTACCAGCACACCTTATTCACCATGTTCCTGACCACCCTAGCTACCAGCACACCTCATGCACCATGTTCCTGACGATCCTAGCTAGCAGCACACCTCATGCACCATGTTCCTGACCACCCTAGTTACCAGCACACCTCATGCACCATGTTCCTGACGATCCTAGCTACCAGCACACCTCATGCACCATGTTCCTGACGATCCTAGCTACCAGCACACCTCATGTACCATGTTTCTGACGACCCTAGCTACCAGCACACCTCATGCACCATGTTCCTGACAACCCTAGCTACCAGCACACCTCATGCACCATGTTCCTGACGACCCTAGCTACCAGCACACCTCACCATACAATGGCCGCAAGTATATAGAAGCAACATGAGTGCCCGGCGTCCATGTGTGATATATGTCATACGTAAGAATAATGTAATATAATACGACATTGATTGGATTTACCTATTTCATTTCATTGGACATATTCAAGAATGTTTCACACAAACGACGGTGTCCAGCATTATGCTGGGAGAAACATAATCCGCAGGCTGCTGGCAGACCTTCCCACGTACGGTCGGAGAGGACGATACGACATTGAAAGGCAATCACCTTAATCACTCATCTACGATACGCTCACAGTAGAAAATAGAAGCGTTTCTGTTGACTCAGCGGCGATTATAGGTTGTATCCTAGTAAAGTACTTGTATACCTTGTGATATAACCAATCATGGCTGTCATGCCTGTGAAACCGCGAGTGCCTCCCGTATCGATCTGTGAAGAATAGATGTAATGTCAGCGTTGCGATAGTCACATAATGTGTTGTCTTTATTGAGGAGTGTTTTTATCTTCATTTCTTCGTTTGGGTTAATGGTGAGCTATACCGAAGGGAAAAGTTCTGAGTAGAGCAAACCGTAAAAGATCACGCACACCTTTATCAGTGCAGTAAAGTCAGTTTATCCTTATCGAAAATGGATAGCTATGGTGATCCACACAAAATCTTGCACATGCGCTGGTTGTAGGACCTGTCACATGAAAGCAGTAATCTGATAATGAAATATTCATTTTATTTTTTGAAAATGCAAATGACACAAAGATTGGACATCAATGATAAATTCTTGACACGAAGATTCGCTTGTGAAACACCTCAGCTGTTAGGGTCCGAGCGCTCAGTGCTGAGAGACCATCTAGCTACTTCTTGACGAAAAATGTTGACGGGTTGTTAAGGAATGATTCAGTATTACGGGAAATGACCTTCCAGGTAGATATAGGCCACGATGTACAGGTCATACCTGCACACACCTGTACACGATTGTTAACCGTACATAGACCATCTACACTTGCCACCTAGACGCATCAGTGTGTAATAGTTCAGCCTTGTCACGTGCCTAGCATTGTCATGGAGACGCGTCCCAGCACACCTGTCAGATCCATACTACATTGAGAGTGCAACATCGACTGCACCGAACGCATAGCGCAGTCTATACGCAGTAAATACTGATGTTAAAGAGTAACCTGCAATCTATTTTTGGTTTCATCATGTTAATTTTGAGGGTGTTAAACATCACAGATCTACCTGTCTGTAGTCTAAACAATTAAAAGTAATGGCAAATCGGCAAACATATAATTCATTTGTTTTAATTGATTCAGGTATATTTAAGAGAGCGTTAACCTAATTATATTATAGCTTTCGAACTCCACCACGGCCAAAATGTTGATTTTAACTTTATCAAAGTCATATTAGTTTTAAGAGAGTGCCAACGTTGATAATTATTATCAGGTTGCTTTGAAGTGTAACATGGATGGTATTTCCCAAGTACAACGGTGGCTTTTCAGAACTATAGCGTTGGCACTTCATCATTAGTCTGCTTGAACCAAGCTCTCGTTGAGCCCGCCGAAGGGTTTCCTGCGCAGATTTGTCAGTTAGCTATTCCATACGTGCGATGGCCCCCTCTTCCACCCAAACTCCTGGCAGTCATCAAGTGGCTGCCACATCTTTATTCTTGTACAAGACGTAAGATTCAGAAGGGTGATTCAGAAGGGTGGGTTTCTAGGTCACTTGACAATGAGAGAGAGAGAGAAAATATCGCCGTCCTACGTACCTTAAATACATTTTAATAACACAATATTTTCTCCTGATAAATAAAAGAAAGCCACATGAAAGCAGGCCGTTAAAGGAGTCTTCTGGCAACACTAACAGCAGTATGGTGAGGAGTCTGATGCTTTGCGCTAACTGATTGGTGCTGAGCTCCACTGCTAAAACCTTGTTCTCTCCACAACCAATTTAGACTTTCGGTTAAACTGTGCCGGGAGAACGTGGAGAGGGTTTGGATGACCTCAGCAGGACAGTCTACGGCTTCACTCCTCCTAAAGGCCCTTCTCTCCTTAGGCGATACGAAGAGGTTACCTAACACATGGAAATGAGTGAGGACGTCCTTCTTCAATGTTAAATAGAATCCAGATTAGAAGTGTGTCTGGGGCTGTGTGTAGCTGGCTGGTGTCTGGGCTGCGGAGACCCAATTGACGTGCCACAGACCGCTTGCGGCTTCCTGTCCGACACGTCCTGACTATCCCCTAACCTGGCAGCCCTAAGCTGTAAGTGTGATGAAATACTGCCCTTTGGCTACTCCTCAGTGTTTGGGCCGCTGACATACAGAAGCCCTCGTTACTCAGGAGCTGATCTGTTATACTAAACGGGTTTGTAATGCAAGGCAGCAAATGAATTATGTCTTTTGCAGAGCTTTTCAGCGCCAAAGGCTTGTCGCGTAAGACCGTAAAGTAATTTCTGTCAGTTTTAATGTCTATCTTTTGTTGACATAAGCGAATCTCCATGGTCCCGTTATGTGACTGTGTCTTACTGTGGTTAACCCGGAAGATATAGGCGATCAATGCGTCCTGTTGTTAGACATCGTCCCAGTGTCGTAGACGATTGTAATAAACTGTAATTAAGATTTATCTTTCAAGTTTATGTTTTATATTTATCATGAATTTATCATGGCCTGCTGTTTTGATTCTTGATATAGGTTGTACATTGTAGAAAGGACCCCATGCAACGGGATAGAACATCGCCCCCCTGTACATCAGGCGGAATGCCAAACTGCTCACCGTGTCAGATCTTCGGCAAAATGACGCAAGGCCTTCCCGCTATGCGGTTATAGTTATTATGTAACAGGTGTAAGTGATGAGACAGCCAAACATATTCGTGGCTAACCATCAGCCTACTGTAATCTGTTAATCCTTGACATGGACAGGATAATACCCTTTTCCCTCTAACAAGTTTTGTGTTGCGAATTATATCGTGAATATATGACAGTGTCTTTAATAAACATTTGTTACGAAGCTTTGCTCATTTAACTCTGTTGTTTCCCAGCGACAACTGCTTCACACTACACAGGGTCTATCAGGATGCAGTTGGACAGACAGTTACTTGGAAGAATACTATGTGTTATCGAAAGAGATTTACTATAATATATTTAAACTTATCTAGTATATAAACAAAATATGAAGAAAAAATAAAAACGAAGTTTTTGTGAGGTTTAATCTCCCTCCCCCACGTTAACTCGGTTGTAAGGCACGCATGTTACCACTGAACAAGTGTGAACGACGAGAAATATTATGGTGAATGTCGAGTTCCACTGAACATCCAAATTATTTCCTTTTTTTTTATTTATAAAAATATGATTGCGTGAACCAACACGATGCTTCGTTATAGCTTACTTCTCCTTAATTAGACATCAAATATGTGGAAATGATTTTTATTGTTTATACATTAGTGAAACCCCAGTATTTCCTCCACTGATAAAAATGATATCTTCACTAGTTAGATATCACTTCTGTTATTACATTTTGGTAATACACTGCTGGAGACCTTGACCTTCGTGGACCGCATCACAAGGCCGTGTACTTTCGCGCAATATATAGTTCGCCAAAAAAAGAGGTAGAAATTTCTCATGTGCTTAATTTACATAAATACCTATATTGTATTAGCATTAAGCACCTTTGTAGAATGTATAACAAACAGCGTTTAAAACTGTAAAAAGGTTTTGTGAGGGCGGATTTGAAAGAAATTGCAGCGCGTATGAATACAATCAGAAATACGACGAAGATGGCACATTGCTGATTTTTTTTTTTCAGGGATGCAACAGATAAACTGATGCGCATTTATGTACATCTAGAGAAAATGTCAGGATATTAATAATAAATAGAATTCGCGTCGAGTGGGTTATCAATTCTACATTTCACGAGAACAATATTTATGGTATTCAACCTTCACTGTGCAATATCCTCTATCGCTTCATGTATTCATATCTTTGTTATGGAGGGAATTCTCACAGGAAAAGGTCTTAAATACCAAAACCTACTTTTTTCTTCTGATGAAACAAAAAATATAAATCACATCACTCCAGTTGTTCACACACATGTTCTTTAGTCATTATACTTCATATTGAAGAAAGTTTTCCTTGTTTTTCGGCATGAAAAAAAAGTACACCTCATGAACTGCAGCGGAGAACTATTTTCTATCTAACTGCTAGGGTCCTTTGCAACCCTCCGTCATAGCTGTGTGTAATTCCCTTTTACCTCGGGTTATGGGCTTTATATCCATCATTTTCAATTCGATCGCCACACTGGCTTTGTGAACAGTTGCTATCAAAGCGTAGATGACAACTTATAAACTAGCATAGTACATGATTTGGATACCGATTTAATTCATTGGCCTAGAACATTCTTTGAACGAATCTATTCAAATTTCGTACTTATATACTTTCCTAGTTCTTCTTTTATAAGAATTAAGAAATAATGTTCGTGTCAGGGTAATCTAACGGTAGTTTTACATCAAACCGATGTGGAAGAGTTTATATTGTAAAATGTTTAAACTCTTCCAAACCGTATGCAGTGCGTTGTATGTAATAAAAAGGAATCGAAGGGTAATAGAATATCTGTTTTGACGATTCAACAACTGGTAACAGTACCCATTCTACTCGAAAATATAAACAGGATCTGAAGAGAATTTTCCGTTGTCTATGTCGTCGCAATATGAGTGAAAAATGTAGGACGATGTATGATTGAAAGAAAAAAGTACGACATTAAACCCCAAGCACGCACCCATTCACTCCGTTGTCTATGAATTTCCAATGCACTACCACACACCTAATAGTGACCTTGGAATTGACCTTGAAATGACCCCATGACGTTTTGCCTAGTCTCAAAATCGCGAAATAATCTTGTCACATAATATGGATAATCTCACATATGATATGTGCTGTACGATACTGTCTGAAAATACAACAGTATTAGTACTGCCTTCCTTATAGTGCTTGTTCTGCTCAACCGTCTTCGAGGAAATTCTAATTTGATATGAAGTGTTGAATTCCAAACTGAATGAAATACTATTCGATGGTGATGATCCCAGAAAACAATGGTCGATTGTGAAAACAATGGTCGATTGTTGTTGATAGATAAATGAACGAGTGAACCCAGTCCGGGGGATCAGGTCAGGCAGATACCAGATGCCCATACGGTCGTGTTAACCAAGGGCCAGGCACAAGGAAAAATGAACCAGCAAACCGTTGTGTATGATGGATGAGATGTTGCTGACATGCCAGACACAATGCTTTGATTAAAGATTAGTGGGCACGAGGACAGCGGAGAGATCGTCGACAGAAGTGAAAAGTCTTGCTCTGTTGGCGTATCTGCTCATTTTGTTGGCCTCTTCTTGGGGAAAATGCTGCCCTTAGGGCTCAGATAGCTAGTCTGTCATAGTTTTCCCACGGGAGACATTAATCGTGCTCATCAAGTCAGATATAAGGAGAATTCCTCTTACAATAAATATGAAATATGAACATAAGTAGACATGCCAAAAAAGACAACGACTTTCCCGGGTAAACCCGGGGTAAAGATTCACTCATGGAATATCACCCCAAAGTAAGATAAACGTAAAAGCTAACCAAACAGCGACGTTATCTGTACTGACCGTCTTGAACTGTTACCTGTGCTTTGTTAGCCAGGTTCCATGGCAAATAAAACATTTTTTTACTGACGTTACCATTTTAAATTTTCATTCCACTCATAACAGGTGTGTTATTTATTTATTTATTTATTTATTTATTTATTTACTTATTTATTTATTTGATTAGTGTTTTACGTTGTGCTCAAGAATATTTTCACTTATATGACGGCGGTCGGTAATATGGCGGGAGAAAATCGGACATAGCCCACGACCATCCGCAGGTTGCTGCAGACCCATAACAGATATAATTATCTTTGTTTTGTCGTGCTTGATTTCGAGCTTGTCACGCATATGTTTCTCGCACAAGGAATGTTAAATATTCACGTGCTTCCATTATTCTCAGCTTGGGTCGATGATCTCTTGTATGTCTGACATGAAATTCGCTACATAGATTACGTGCCTTACAACAACACGTGAAAAAGTTCGCCACAAATCGTTGAGTGATGAAATCCTGTGGTCACTTGTCATGCAGCGGTCTCCGGTCATAAAACTGGTGGATCCGATACCTACCATCTTTTTTAGGAACAATGACCGAATTAACAAACAAACGTCAACCAACACAAAAAGAAGTTGCGAACAAAGATGAGAAAACTACAATTACAAGTCCACGATGGAACTTCTCCGTCATATACATATACTGAGTCTGAGGGACCTTCGTGGTCATTTAGTCAAACAGTCTCCGAATTCAGACTTCCAGCACTTCGCGCAAATCCCGTCGTGTCTTCGAATCCAATGTAATTCTTTCGGCTAAGATTTTATGTTAATGGTTTTTGTCAGGTACAAGGTGAGTTGTTCTGGTAATTTGCGTTCATTTCCCAAATTTGTGGACCGCTACAATACTCAGTTTTCAAACTGATTAGAATTTACGTCATTCTGCTTAAAATTATCATTACTTTCAAACTTCACGCCATAATGAGCGGCATTTCCATGACAACTACAAGGTTCAGCTGTTCCTGCATTATTTGGAATATTTCCCAAACTCTAGTCATGTACCACAATTCTATGGGGAAGCCTAAAAACCTTCGTGTGTACGGCGTACTTCATCCGTCAGTTATACCATATACGCAACTAAACACGAGAGCACCTCCAGAAACACGCAAAATCTTCATCCACTACACAGGCATGTGCCTCATTTTACCCAGGCGGCAATTTCAGAAACCAGTCTGACATCTCCCACGAGGCAACTCCGGAGTGAGAACGAACAATTAAAGCCGGAAATATAAATCCCAATGTTCACGTCAACAATTCAAACTAAGGAATCTACACTGAAATGATGGATACGTGTCCATGCCTATTGGAATGACGATTGATATTATTTCAGCGGATCTTCTCTGCCTGTTGGAATTGATGAGGAAATTCAACATGTGTAATCAGATATGTAGTGGATATACATTGCCAAATGTAACAAATGCGGGCAAAAAGATTCCAACCGATGTTTTGCTGTTCATTTAAATGAAGGAACACCTTCACTTGTCAATCATAGGACAATCTCTATAAGTCAAAACGAGTTTAAGTACGACCAAGCAACATATTCCACCTATAAATGTTCTTCGAGTCATGTAAGATCGAGAACATATGGTTAGATTTAACACCACATGGAAGGCCTGTTGGTCGAGTGGTCTAGACGGTTGACATGTATTGCTGGCGATTTGGTGCCTTTACTCTGAGGTCGCTGGTTCGAAACCCGCAGTGGTCTCAGCCAAATTTCAGCACTAGAATCTGTGCTATATTCAGAAAGTGTAATCCATATTAACGATAATACTGTTACTTAATCCACTTTCCAAATGACATCTATACCTATCTAAAATTCTCCCGTAAAAGTTTACTGAAAAAGGTGCAGCTGGGTTGCATCCGATTCAGTAAAGTTTCATTTCACATAAAAGTATACAAGTAACAAAAAAGGCTTACTTTTGCTACGTAAAGCTCAACATTTCTCTTGGTAAACTTTTACCCGTCATGAGCACTGAAACATTTACTCGCAATAACTGCATCCTTGATTTGTAGTCCTCATTCATGCATGCTACAGTAGGCCTATAGGCCTATCTGCTTTTGAAAAGTATTTGTTTAATATACAAAATTTTAAAAACACCAGCGTATTACAAATGTAAACGTTCAGTTATTTGGGTGGAAACTGGGACATACCCGTTCCTGAATATGTACATGTTTAGTGACAGTTACTTACCGTATTTCAAGGTCACCTTTTAATGCTCAAAGTTTACTGTAAAACGTAAACATCTACACAATATGTGTAATAACATATACAGTAATCGCTGCACGTTTGCTAGAAATTGTAACAGCGTAGAAGCAGACTCCATACCTAACACCTGACACTGTGCATACGACAGATGTTTTTCTTCTCCAGAATTCAGTGTTTGCAAGCCGCAACATTTCTTCAAACACATTTGTTGCCATTTTTATCATTCATGAAGACAAAAGTCTATTTATACACCTTGTCTGTCCTCAAACCTTACGCTGACCGGTGGAGTAAGTGATTTCTACAGCTGCAGTATGTTTCAGTTTCCATATACAAAAATCTAGGTCAAATATTACCATTTAAAAAGCTTATATATCACAATATCAACAAGAATAACAATGCCTGTTCCTGTTTTCAACAGATTTCACTAAATCATAATCTGTTTTTATTCTCTGTGGGGGGTTTTTCTTGGCAGCGGACAACACCGTTGAAAGAAATCAGGTTTGTCGATGTACTGGTTCTGTTAAAACACCGATGATTGAAAGTCAGATTTCATTGCTTTTATATCAGGGACACGGGCAAATTGTGCGATAAAAAGTTCATGTTACGTAACACTTGCTATAAGTTTGAATCGATTCAGAAATCAAGAAGTTATAGATTACGATATCAAAAATATAACTATATGTAATGGTTCTTTGGATAGATTCAAGCTTGAGTAATGAAAATAAAGCTCTGTTGCATGTTATATCACTAAAATGGACAAATTGTGTGATAAAAATGTTTATGTTGTGTAAAATTTAGTATTTTGAATGAATTTAGAAATCTAGAAGCTCTAGTTGTGCCATGATGCGAATATAACAATAATCTTGCTATTTTAGTCATATTTATGAATTTTCAGCTAATAATGTTTTTGCTCGTTCATTCTAATTTTCGATGGCTCTAGTTTATAGCTTTGTCGCACTGACAGCTTACAGATCAGCTGGTCATATTCTCAGCTTAGCTTCCACATTAACCATTCTGAGTATGCTTGGCCTTCTTGTCAGCTTATCTTCTACATTAAACGTTTTGAGATCGGTTGGACATGTTCTCACCTTAGCTTCCACATTAACTGCTCGTTACATTCACTAACCTGGAACTCGGTCCTATCGCCTGCGCTGTCCTCAAATTCCCAAGTGATTCGGAATTCATACCACCGCGCTATGCGGGAATAATAAAGAACACATCATCGTAATTAACACAAATGTAACCAACCAGCATTTTCGAATCACGTGACTCTGTTACTTCGTTGACTCGGGTGCTCTACCAAAACGTAAGGCCATCTCCTTTTCTCACAATGGTTAATTATAATTCCTTTATGTACATCTTTAACACATAAATTAAAGTTTAGACTTCCAAACAATTTGTCAACCTCCCTAGATGGTGTACATATCATTGCTTTCACTAAAATCATTCCACGAGTTTATCTTTTTTCCGGACCTTCACGAGTGCGGCCGACTCAAATTGAACACGACGGTTATTGAAGTTGGCTTGATGGTGATGTAACAGGTACATTTTGTGTTAATTGTGGACATCATGATCTATAATATGAAGTAAGAATTACTTATGGACATGGTGACATGTTTTTTGTAGCGAACGGATTCGACATGTTGAGGACAGCACATGCGAACGGGTCGAGTCCCAGGTTAGAAAGTGGAAGAGTACAGATCTGTATTTCTGAAAGTTAAACGGGGAAGAATGAAACAGATCTTAGATCTCGCCACATTGTTCTCGCTAGATGTTGCTTATAGCTTGTGCTATTGTCACATTGTTCTTGCTGCTCTTGCTTTATAGCTTGTAATTACTGTCACATTGTTCTCCCTGGCTCTTGTTTATGACTTGTAGTATTGTCACATTGCTCTCGCTGCCTCTTGCTTATAGCTTGTAGTATTGTCACACCGTTATCATTGGCTCTTGCTTATAGCTTGTAGAACTGTCACATTGTTCTCGCTGCCTCTTGCTTATAGCTTGTAGTATTGTCACACTGTTCACCCTGGCCCTTGCCTTAGCATGTAGTATTCTCACATTGTTCTCGCTAGCTCTTGCTTATAGCTTGTACGACTGTCCCATTGTTCTTGCTGACTTTTGCCTATGGCTTGTGCTAATGTCACATTGTCACTGCGGGTGGTCGTGGGTTTCCCCCGGGCTCTGCCCGGTTTCCCTCCCACCATAATGCTGTCCCGCCGTCGTATAAGTGAAATATTCTTGAGTACGGCGTAAAACACCAATCAAATAAATAAGTAAATAAATCATTGACATTGCTGTTAGATAAAGCTGTTTTTCTCCGAACTTCTTCTTGATTTTCTTCAAACAACTGATTGCTGACTATAACTACATAGCTCTATTTAACACATAAGGTGAAGGTTAGCATGGCTAAAATATCTGTTTAATCGGTTGCCACTTAAAGTAATTCTGGACCAGACCAAATAGGAAGTGATATTGCAGGACTTGCGAACATTCATTTACTATCATACGGCTGTGTTAACGTACGTGTAGTCTCGCATTTCACAATAAATGCTTCCGTGATAACAACGAGCCACTCAGTGATTTCGGCGCAGTGTTGAGTATTATATCACCACGCCACAATATACACTTTCACACATTCTGTTGCATTCTGCTCAGTGATTTTTTTCTATTAAAGAGCCTTTGTGACTTCTGGGCAAACATGTACGTGTAGAATACATAGATGGTCTAAGCCCTTAAGTTTTTCATGAATTGTTTTAGGATTTGAAGATAATTTGCTTACATGAATGAAGGTTTTGCCACCCGACTCCTGACGTTTTGGAGATATTTTCAATCATTTTGTTTTTTGTCCATCGTCAGTTTCAGGCAGACTTAACAACAACTGCATCCCCAGGGGACGGTGATTGGACAGATCTAACTTCTAGCTACATATCTGTAATGATTACTCTATTCCGTCAGCTTGAATCAATGTATTCATGTGCAGTTTAATCAGTCCGTTATTCTACATGAAGAATTCCAGATTATTTTGGATCATGTTATTTATATCAGATTTATTTTAAGCCTGTGACAGTTTTTAGATCTCGTATAGATCTCGTGTGGTAATTACATTCTACGTCTCTAGTTCTTTATTTAAAAAAAAAAAACTAGAGTGTCAACGATACCCCATTCAAACACTTTCAAAAGAGGTTTTAAATTGTACACTGAATATAACACACTGACTGTTAAATATGGACAGAGCATTTAGATCTTTGCCGATCTGTGTTATAACTCTATCTAATTGCGATTACTGATTGCGATTACTGACTCCGAGGCTAGGTATCTACATGTATTCAGTTCAGCGTCTATTGCTTTGAGCATGATGGTTTTATAAACAGCTGCAATCAATGCGAGACTGGGATATCTGTACTTGCATTTTACCTAGAAATTATTCATGGACTGCGAATTAACTTGGGAAATAGATTTTATGCCTAGAAAATCGACTTTGCTGCATACCTGACAACTGATGGCTTCTGCTCTCCTAGATGTTACCAGTTTTATTTTCTATTTCTATATTATTTCTTAAATATCGCTTTGAGAACTGTTGTTATATGTTAATTTGGAGATGGATCAACGCGATTGTCGACAAGGAATACCCCTTCGTGGTTTACAAATGGAAAACGAATGTCTAATTATTTTCTGAAAGAGCTGAATTTCCTAATACTGAAGAAGTTTTCCTACTTGTATATAACCATGTAAAGCCAGCATTGATTAACACCACTTAGTAAACCCAGTACGGAAATCTATAACTAATCAGTTGTTGCAAATCCTCTGAAGATAATGTCAAAAAGTGTATTTCAATAGCTAATATTTCCACACTTGCATTTATTGTTACTCTTTTACCCAAAATTTAAGAACTAAAACAGAACTATAATGGTAGCAATTCAGCATTATACCCGTGGTACTTCTAATCAGCACCATACCGGTTGTTTTGCTGAACGTAAACCGTTGCATTGCAACAGTGTAATGTTGGCATTTCCGCACACCACCACTAGCATTTCGGCAGTCTAAAATGGTATATCAGCACCACAACGCTAATATTTCGGCACTCTAAAATGGTAAATCAGCACTATAACGGTGATATTTCAACACTATAAAAGTGGCATTTCAGCACTAGAACGCTAGCATTTCAATATTATAACGGTAGCATTCAAGCCCTATAACGCTAGCATTTCAACATTACAACAGTAACATTCCAGCACTATAATGGTAGTATTTCAGACTAAAAAGTGGTACTTCGGCTCTGCCATGGTGGAATTTTAGCGTAACATCGGAGATATGTTTCAGCTCGAGCTTCTGTCCTAATACAGCACCCGGTACCCAGTGGAGCGCTTCATGTAAAGGGTTTGTCATTTGGCACTCTCGATCCCTTATTCGGCTGATAAGATAGAGAGAGAGAATTTCGCTTGAGTCCAATTTGATTTATTTTTTTATTTGATTAATGTTTTACGCCCTACTCAAGAATATTTTATTTATACGACGGCGGCCAGCATTATGGTGGGAGGGAACTGGGCAGATCCGGGCGGAAACCCACGACCATCCGCAGATTGCTGCCAGACCTTCCCACGTACGGCCGAGTCCAATTTAATCAATATATTTTACTCTGTATCGGTCTACAAACACTTAAAATGTACATTTGACCACACAATTCTTCCCTTTGGTTACGTAAAGAAGCATGGCGCAGGTCCTTGAGGGCACTCTCTGGTAAAAGTCTGTGGGGAGAAGGAAGAGTGGAGTTGTGGGAAGGCTGGTGGTTTACGCTGATTGATTGGTGCCAAAATCCACTGCTGAAGCCGTGGATGCACAGGCGATTTTAAGAGATTTGGGTGAGTAAGCTAAACGTGGGGAGGGTTTGCCTGACTAGAGGCCTCAGCAGGACAGTCTGCGGCTTCACCTCTCCTAAAGGCCCTTCCCTCCCTAGGCGACAGAAAGTGGCTACTTAATACCTGGAAATGACTGAGGAGGTCTTTGCTCAATGTTTACCTCTTTCTCAATTAACTAGATTCCAGATTAGATGTGTGTCTGGGGCTGTGAATAGCTGGCTGGCATCTGGGCTGCGAGACCCGGTTGACGTGCCACAGACCGCCTGCTGCCTGTCCGACACAGCATTCTGACTCTCTTCGACCTTGGCAGCCTTCAGCTCGTCCC
Organism: Liolophura sinensis; assembly: GCF_032854445.1. NCBI lineage: Eukaryota > Metazoa > Mollusca > Polyplacophora > Chitonida > Chitonidae > Liolophura > Liolophura sinensis. The sequence goes on along the minus strand of NC_088302.1, from coordinate 54,994,726 downwards.
CTAATGTTTGAATCGCTGACCGCTGAAGCCCTCTTTACTAAAAAACAAATCTATGATTGTGCACGAGTTTGTAATACTAGAAAACCACTGAGTTATGTCTTTGGCAGAGCTCTTCAGCCTTGACTTTTTGACACTTTTTGGCGTATTAGAATGTTTAAGTGATTTCCGTTAGTTTTAGTAAATGAATCTCCATCGTACCGTTCTGTGACTGTGTGGTATCGCGTTTAGCCCGGGCGATTAAATAGGCGATTGACGCCCTAAATCAGCAAGACAGACATATATTCTGAATTTATGCTTTGTTTTTAACATGGATTTACCGATCATAGGAACTTCGCCTGGTACCATTTCAATAACCCGTAACAGTACCAGTCCGACTGAACAACACACACTTTCATAGTATTTCAGTCTGTGTATGGATTTACGACGTATGGCCATACATCAGTTAGCGACCATAAATACATGACTGTTAAAGACTGATGATGGAGTCATGCGGAGTGTGAAAACTACCAGATCAGTCACTATCACAAAAATGGCTGTCTTCTCATGCCCATTAGTTTATGTGGAATGCCAGTAAATCTCATCTATGCTACCATATTGTCTGAAACTACAATAATATTAGTGCCGCCTACCGAAAAGCGGTTACATAAACAATCTGCTCAGCCGAATCGTCTTTGTGGAAATGTCAATGAAGCACCAAGTATCGAATTAGAGACTGAATGAAACACTACCCCAAGGTAATAAACCATGTTGGTATGTACATGTCCTGTTGTAAAGCACAAAGCAATGGTAGATGGTGGACACAAGGTTACTTGCTAGACACAATGTGGGTCTAGCTGACATAGCGATGGTGTTGACCAAGGGCCAGGTACAAAGAAAAGTCAACCACCAAACCGTTGTGTATGATGGATGAGATGTTGCTGACATGCCAGACACAATACCTTGATTAAGGATTAGTGGGCAAACGGGCAGCGGAGAGAGTGTCGCGAGGAGTGAAAAGGCTTGCTCTGTTGGCGTATGTGTTTATTTTCTTGGCCTCATCTTGGGGAAGATGCTGCCCTTAGGGTTCAGGTAGCTAGTCTGCCCTAGTTTACCCCCGGTGGTCATTAATCCAGTTCATCAAGTCAGAACAGAAGCAGACTTCCCCGTGCAATAAATATGAAGATTTACTCATGACACAGTGTAACAAACCAGGCAATAAGTAGGAATGCCAAGAGATACAGCGTCTTTCCCTGGTAATAAATACCAAGGTTCACTGATAGATTCACCCAACCAAAAATAGTTCAAACTTTGAAGCTAACTTCTTTATATATGGCCCTATTTCTGACGAAATCAAGACTTTGTATTAATCTTCTTCAGCTGTCACGAAAGCTGAATGATTGCTACAACTGAACAAACTTGTGTATGGCAGTACGTGAACAAATGAATGGCAAATAATACCGTGTAATAAGAATAAGTGAATTGTTATAGCATTGACGTATGCAAATTATAGGATAAAATCTTTTATGTTATGTAATCCTTGTTATTTTAAACAAGTTCAGAAATAATCAATTATTATAAAAATGCTCTATCCTGTTTGTATTTATGTATTTCTCAAGGAAATAACAATATATAAGTTATTTTGTTTAAATGCTGGGTGTTGCCTATAGCTTGTCATTAAATCAGATTCTTTTCGCTGACTCTTACTATACCTTGTCGTTCCGTTGATGTCTCTTGCTTATAGCTTGAGGTTCCATTACAATGTCCTCGCAGATTTCTGCCTTATAGCATGTAGTTCCATCAAACTGGTTTTGTTATCTCTTGCGTACAAATTGTTTCGTCAAATAGTTGCGAATAAAGCCGCTTTGTCCTGAGCTGTGCTCGTGTTTTTGACTTCCTCAATGAATATTTCAAGAAGCCATTATTCTAGATGATGGGAATATACTCATAATAATGCATATTTACACAAACAAAAAAGGTACAACCGCGTACATCACTCAGTACAGAGGACACAACCTATATGTTAATCTAAAACAATGCTGACCATGAGTTAAAGGTTGTAGAGCTCAGTCACTCATGAGAAACAGTTCTCGAACTTTTAGTTTAGGTCTATAACAATAATAGCTGAGATGTTAAGTTTGATATTGGGGTGCCAAAACACCTTGTTGTGATGTTAAGTTTGACATAGGGGTCCAAAACACCTTGTGTTTATTTTTATTTTTTGACCAGCCTAGCCAGGCTATGGACACGATAAATAAAAGAAAACTTTATGCTTTTTGTGCATTATATAAGTCTAAATAACACGAAATACTCAGAAGAAAGTTTATTTAATGCTGTCAATGATTCAAATCTGAACAATAACGTATAAAATCAAGTCCCCACAGCGGTCACATTTTATAAAGAAGTGCACCAGAAATTACATGCTATACATGGAATGATGCTTGATTCCAATCTAAATGGATACATTCTGGAAGTTCCGCTGGAGCATCTACATTTCGCCAGAAGTCTTTAAAGGATGAAGTTGGAAACAAGCGCTGCCAAGATCCAAAATCCACAGGTAACTTTATTATTGCTTGTACAATAATGCTATGGAACTGTTTTGTAAACTGGCAGATATTTACGGACCCAACCTTCACAAAATGACCTCTTCTTCACAGTTCCGTTCTCTTTTGCCAGTAGACGTGTCTAATATAATTACCCATGAGGTTGGCACTGTCGTCTTAATTACGAAGTAATTTTTTCCAGCATACTAATATCACAGCCTGGTAATTCATCACAGCTAATGCCGAGATTGGCAAGAACCCAGGTAAGACAACACACATCATGCCCTTAAGGCAGAACAGTCTGGATATAATAAAAATAAATGTTGTTTCATTCATGAAAATCGCTTGACAGTATCTGTTAATTCTGGTTTGTGTAAACTAATAGTCACTTCCCTGAGCAAATCCACCTTAGCCACCAAAGGGCTCCCCATAAAAGTCCAGAAGGGAGTTGATAAAAGACATATCATATATCATACGAAGTAATGATTAACAAAACTTGAAATAGTTCCATCTGTCTAGAAAATACTGAAAAATCTGTCAGAAAGATACCAAGTCATTGCAAACACGGCCGAGAACCGAGATTCTAAAAGATTTTATTTTACTTTCAAAATCTGGTGAGTTTAATACACCTGCAGAAACCTTATTTACAATTTCGCTATACGCTCCTAAACGGATTTGCTCCGTGGCCGAATGCTTAGCGTGCCAACGCGACGCAATGTTTGAGGAGCCTCTAACCACTGCGATTCCTTTAAGTTAAAGTGGATCACAGCAACTGAATGCTTGTTTTAAGAATTGCTAGTCGGTGTATGGCAACAGGCATCTATTGAAGGGATCATGAGATCTTTGAACATCTGCATGTCCTGGGTGGGACCCGGGACCCATGGATTATCGATTTATATGTTATCAACTACACCACACACTAATCGGCAAAGCCCCATCACGTTTTGTTGCCAACGACGTATTGTAAATAAACTGATTTACATGATTGCATATTTCCACAGGAAGATTAGCTTTTTTACTTTTCTGTCAATACAACTTTATGACAAGATGTCACGCTAAATTGTTATTTGACCCAAAGTTGTCTCAGTGTTCAAATCGGACGCGGAACGGTCTGAAAAGAACATTTTGGGGGAATTTTTTTACGTTTTTGACTCTTTTTGATTATTTTTCTGTTCAGTTTGACATGAGGCGGTGATATATTTGCCGTTGATACTTTTCAACGAGGTTGAATAAATATAGGAATTTTTGTCCACCTGTCTATCGTCTTTCCCTCCGGATCGCCCCTTTCCGTCACCTGTGCTAACAGATAGCTTACTTGTTTCCGAACATGTCATAGTAACCAACCGATCCAACCGAATGGCAGGTATTATAACGGCTCCTGCAAATTAAATAGGCACAAATATAGCTGACAGGTATAGATTCGGTATAGGTGACTCAGTGATCGCTGATTCGAAACCCACAGTGGTCTCAGCCAAATTTTCAGAGCTAGAATCTGTGCTTTATTCAAAAAGTGTAATCCATAATAGCGATAATACTGTGACACAAATATAGTCACTGAATTTTCAACACGTACAATGCTTCACTGAGTTGTTGAGATTTTCTCACTGGGATAACATTTGTTAGAATTCCACACAGTTCCATTGTATGTTAGAAGTGTGCAGATTTACAGATTACAGTTGCCAATTCTGGTAGCCCTCATATGGATAAGAATAAACTGCTTAATGTATACCGTTGAGCTTATTCTTAATTATCCCTAGAAGTTTGGTGAAAGATTTGTTGGCGTTTAACAACCTCTGTATATCTAAAGATTTTCTGACACAGAAGCAGTTCCACACAGACTGATGATCATATGTAACTAAACACTCAAACAAACAGGTAATCAAAGCCACGGCCAGACCATCGAGAGACCAAGGTTAACCGCAGTAATATTATATTTATTTGGAAGAAAAAAAGATTTTAAATTTTCGAGGGATGTGACAAACACGGGCGCCAATAGGCTTGGTAACTGGTAAAGGCTGCCATCCTTGTGCATGGGCGGCTCGGATTAAGATAGCTCGGTAGACTCAATATTAAAATACATTATTATAAATATTTGAAAAAGTAGCTGGTTTTGGGAGATCGAAATTTTAAATCGTTACAACGTTTTATATGCCTTGTCATCCCATCGTTATGTTAAAGCTGGTGAATTAATATAAGAAATGAAGGTGAATTAATATAAGAGCTGAACTTGGCTTCATTAAGTACAATTCATGAATTTATGCAGGACGTGGCTTCGGACATTGCCCTGTCCTAAGTAAGAGGGAGTATGTACTAAAAACAACTTGTTAACCCCACCCTGTCTTTTTTATGTCAATGAACCTATAATTACAGCCATTCAGCCATTGCCGAGCTATCCTTGGAGGCTCTCTTCCTGGAAGACACCTAAGACAACTGCCTCAATAGCAGACGGACAATTTAGAGGCGAACGATCGTAGTTTCATCTTGTACAAAAGGGTCGAACAAAGCAAGCTTGATCACGATCACACAATTTGTCTCGCATGTCCTTGCTATATTTGGCTTCATCGTGTGAGACTAAGTAGAAGCCACTCCTAGTTAGAACATGTTTGAAACTCGTCAGAATGCAAAAGATCCAAGTCCCTTTATGTTCCCTTTCGTAGCCAGATGCCCTATGAGTGGTATCTTTGTACTCAGACTCATTCATTCCAGCTCTTCTTTGTAAATACAATAGGACTCTTAGACCTCCAGATGTGAACAGCTTCCTCAGACCGACTAAAGCTTTGGCACACTTTCGCACTTGCCATTTACACCGCCCACATGAACTTTTCATTTTACCAGTCACGCGTAAAGTCTCTCCAAATTAAATTTGTATGTTTTCGAGGCATTCACTAAATACAGAAAACGTTGCTTTCACCATATGATATGATACGATATGAGATATGATATGATACGATATGAGATATGATATGATATGATATCATTTGATATGATATGATATGATATCATTTGATATGATATGATATGACATATGAGATATGATATGATATGATATATGAGATATGATATATTTTGTACAAATAGCTATGTACTCTAATTTCTGTCTGCCATTTCAAAACTTGATCAAAACAATTATGGTTTAAATCTCCACCAAGGATGCTGAGTGCACATGAATCTAGTTGTCATTTTGGGCACGCTAAGGAAACAACGTTAAAAAGTTAAGAAAGTTTAAGTAAGAGAAGCGATTAGCAGTTTCTAATAAAATGCCAAATCATTCATCATAAATAAATAACTGCAATGATGGTAATACTTAAGGTTAAAGGATGTGAAATATATTCTCAGTGATGTATTCCTGAATTAAATCCAAGTCTTAGTTTGTGACCTGGACACCAGTCCTTTTCTGTCTGACTGTGCTGATAAGCGTGGTGCGGTATTCGGAGTCAGTGTGGTCGGCTTGTAGAATTAAATGTTGACCTGCGGCACACCAAAACGGGCCAGTGGGGTGGGTTGGATTGTCCTGTTTGGATTTTGTTGACGTCCGCGCCGTGTACTCCAATGGGAGGCGGGCGGACAGAGCAATGAGCGGCTCGGTGTTGGGGGGCGAATTTCTTTCACGTCCTCACTGACGGGATAAAATAGAGAGTTGGGTGAAACGGAGGAGCGTGCAGCTACAGCTAAAAGTGTAGGATTTTCTTTCATTCGCAGTTCGCTGCCGACAGGAGGAAAGGAGCACCCTCATTACCGGCATCCACAGTAGTGGATCCCTCAAAGGTTGAGTAGTGTGAACAAACACGGTTCGAAAGTGTTAGTGGACGACATCTCTCTTCAAACAATCATGGCCCACATATGTGCACAATGCCAGCGCGAGTCTGGTCGCAGAAGGCAGATGCACGGGGGAAAAAGAGGAGCAAAGCGTGTTCTCAGTACATGTGCACACCGCGGCCACCATCACCACGCTGTGCTCACACGTCTCCTCATTATACCACACACACAACACGTACGACAAGCCTCCTTCCAGCGGGCCGACGTACTTCACAAACTTCATCGGTGAGCCCGACGTACGTTATTGCCGTGTTTAAACACGCTTCTTGTCACGCCACACCAACATAATTCCCCTACTTATAGACAGATCCGGCAAAGTGGCAGCCTGGACCGTAAGACACGATTACATAATTCATCGGTGAGCTCCACGGACACTGCTGCCGTGTTTAAACACGCTCCGCCGCATGATTCTTGCTACGCCACACCAACATAATTCCCCAGCTATAGACGGATTCGGCGAAAAGGCCGTCTGGAACGGAAGACTATCGCAAACTTCATCTGCAAACCCCACGCACGCTGCTGCCATGTTTTCAACACGCCACACCAACATAGATCTGGCAAAGCCGCCGCCTGGCTCGTTAGATAAAATCAATAACTTCATCGGCAAGCCCAAGGATTTTTGTCTAACGGGCCAGGCCACCCATCGCAGTCCACAGCGCTATGCTTCCACCATGTTGAATCTTCAGCTACAACATGGACCTGGTTCGTTACGCCCAACCCTACACATGTGAAGTGTGCCATAAGGCTATTCGTAATGCATGTAAATTACGACGGCACGGTAGAATGTTCAGGACACCGTTCAAAGTAAATACCCGAATCAACCGACTATTTCGAAGTTTTGGCGGACATGGGCATGGCAGACGACGACAAAATAATCCTTTACCGAGCGTGTTACAACTTCAAAGCTTACCTGACCCCTGTGGACGAACCGACTACCGGCTCAACGGAATGGACTTCCACGACATCTCCACGAATGTCAGCGCAAACTCCAACGTGAGCTTCCCCCCAACCACCGCCACCCACCCACGACCAGCCAGTGTGCTTCATCTCTACCGGTGATCCCCACACTTTCGTAGAACGGATGATGGCTAATCTCAATTCCATCAGCGAGGTCAGTAGCGCCTATCTCACAGAGCGTTACGCCTACATCCTGGATCAGCTGGAAGAGCGCATCGATCCAATGACATCAAACAGTTACACAAAAATTCATCGTCTCTGTTGACCAGCTCCCCGTCCTCGGCTTCAACTCGGGGAAGTACGACCTGAATGTCATCAAGAAACAGCTTTACCCTTTCCTGGCGTGGTGCGGAGGATGCTGTTTCCATCATCGTGGAACACTTTCCCCGTATTGGTGAAGAGTTTCGTGTACGTTCTGACGAAACCTCCGGTGAAAAAGTCAGGTGTCAGAGGCTTGGCAGGAATTTGACGTCCTCCAACATACAAGGAGACGAAGTTCGTGTACAAGTACTGGAAATGGAAGGGAATTTTATCATACCTCTCGCCGTGCTTCTCAGGTATCCCACCACTAAAGGTGTCGGTAAGCTGCCCGACAGGGGCCTCGTCCAAAGCTTTCAAATGTCCCAGCTGAACATCACTGATCACCTTGACTTTGCGCACAAAGACTAACACCTCTTCCAGCCGGGTCTTGTAGTCGGGATTCTCCTCACCGAACATCAAGGCAATCGGGCCCTTGGACGGGGTGAGTCGGATGCCGACGCTCACGTTGTTGAGTAGGTGACGGCGTTGCAGGAACATGTCGCAGTGCAGGCGCCCCAGCATTTCTATCGACCCACTTCGTGGGAAGGTCTGTCAGCAGCCTGCTGATGGTCTTGGGTTTCCCCCGGGCTCTGCCCTGTTTCCACCCACCATAATGCTGGCCGCCGTCGTATAAGTGAAATATTCTTGAGTACGGCAAAAAACACCAATCAAATAAATAAACAAAACGCGGTATTGCTCTCATCCGCCCTGTCAAACATCACGGGGGTGGCCCTGTACCACAGCTGGGTGTTCTTGGGCCTCTGTGCCGTAAGACAACAACGTCTCCATGTGGGCGCGATGTGGGAACATGTTGATTAAAGTGATGGTGGATTTGTCGTTCAGGGAGAAATCGACCTATTGCCACAGTGAATGCAGCCACAAGTTGGACAGATCTACGCTCTTGCCGGCCTCCAACATCTCTCCTTTCCTATACAACATGGTGGTCAAGTCCAAGTAAGTGTCAACGCCCGCGTTGGTGATCATAAATTCCATGGTCCCCACGTCACTCAGACTGGCCATGGGACTGTAGGCATCCAAGCGACTTTCTCGAACCAAGTCCACAAATCAAAGTCACTGCTGACAGAAGAACGACACCCGGCCTAGGGGAGAGCCATGGCGTTAGCTAAAAATATCCGGCGCGGAACGTGGTTTGGTGTGGAGCGAAGTTTCCAGGAAAGCTTACGTCTTCGTCTTGCGTGCAGATGACGAGTGAGAGTGGTGCGTCGGGGCTTCCGTTTTCTAGACTTCCCCCTTACCATGCGCTGGGCATAGCGGCCTGCTTTGGCCAACAACTGTTGTCCTCCATCGCGAGCTTGTCGTTTCAAGGCGCGGCTGACCGGTAGTTCACTCAACATGTCGCCCATGACTTTCAGACCGGTGCAGAACGCGGTTTTTCTCAACTCTCGCGCGGCACGCTTTAACAACGGTTGCGCCATCTTGGAAAAACTGCCCAGCAAACCGTAACCTCGCTGTACGGTTGCACCCCAAACCACAGGTAACCCAAGTCCGCCAGTTTTCTTGGTGTAATACTCGATGTAGGATCGAGATATCGCTGAGTTGTCTAGGACGCTCATTGTAAAGTAAGGAGCGCCGCTGTAGACAGGGAAGGGTCAGCACCACTTCACCACGTTCCAATGGCATGGGTTTGCCAGTGTCGTCCCTTTTGTGGATTTCCACCGTCGAGAAATGCTTGCGCTGCACGGGAATGTATTACACGTGTTTCCCTCGTACTTCCCTTTTGTGATGACCAGCAGCAGCCACGCGTGGTTCAACAGTGTCCTTGTTCACCTACAGCGTTAGCATGGTCGCCTGTAAATCATCAGCACCGGCATAGATCAGATGCGTAGGCCCCATAATACAGTCGTTCGGTAAATTCAAGACCTGCTTCAGTCGCGGGATGAAACTGAGCCCCAAATGTTTCCGAAACCGCTCAATGTATTTCCGCTGCACGTCATCGAAGCTGAGCGTCACATCACCAGCATTATACTTGACCAAGGCGATGTTCGTGTCGGTCAACAATCCTGTCAGGGCCCTGGCGAGTGCGTTGGTTGATGAAAAATAACCTGCTGGCAATTTTTCCTTATGCTTAGCGCGATGCGTGTCGTCTTTGACATACAACACTTCGTACTCCCGAACGATGGACCAGGTGCTGGGGTACCAATCCACATTCCAATTCAAATACATCGGCTGTGCCATTTTCGTGGTGAAATACGCCAAGGTATTGTTTGAGGAAGTAGCCGAGCGAGCCGTTACTGGGCAGCGTCACGTAAAATATGTTTCTTGGGTGGTCTCCTTCGGGCGGACTGACCGTCTTTCCATTCGGTGTGGTATTTAACACGGACTCTTGCGATGGTACGATGGCTAGAGACGGCCAGAGTCCGGGCCGCCGCTGTTGTCGGCGCGTGTGTGGCGTGGTGGTGGTGGTGGAGGAGGCGTGATACACGAGGAGGCAAGAGGAGAGGTGAACTGTGAGCCAGGAGGGTGAGAACGGACGGGTAGAGACTGGGGTGTCGAAAGATTTTTTCGACTGGGATGATGTGTTTCTTCTCTTGCCGCATCCACTTGCGCCATCGATCGTTCGATCGCCCCACCACATTCAGCTGCATACCCAATCTCGAGGGATGTTCACGTCCGAGAGGTCGTGTCAAGGAGGATCGATGCCATCTCTCACCGTCTCACCATAACCCGGTGAGACGGGCGGCGACTGCGTGAGCGTGTTCAACGAAGGCGATTTTCTTGGCGTGCTCCATTACCGCGTGATGGCATTCATGAGGGCACTGCCGATGGCTGCTATAATGGGGACGGGGTCGAGGGGGGCTAGAAATTAAATCCAATTAAAGCAAAGCTCTGAACAATGCCTCCTTATGCAAGGGACCAAGGTCTTTTTTGACCAAGGTGCGGAGATCCGTCTTGTGCCGCTGTAACCTCGACTTCTGAGCCGGCTGAAGTGGAACGTTCCCATTTAACACATTCCTCGCACATTTACACAAACGCCGAAGTAAACCCGCATCGTTGCCGTGATGAACGGCTCATCGAACGGCTAGGGTAGCTCGAGCCAACAGGGACAGCAAGGACGCGGAACGTTGGAGCCGGCGTGACATGGCGGACGCTGATGTCAGGGGACCGTGTGTAAGAGGTTTTATGACTTGGGCAGGTAGGCGTGCAGAATCTCTCCGGGGAAGATGTGGGTGCGTAGTCGCAGAAAATCATGAGGTTCGGCGATGGCATCCTCAGTGCCCTCGCGCACGTACTGCGTTCGCCCGGGAGCCATCTGTTTGGCGATAGTGGAAATCTGAGACGTGTCCAGTGGGTTTTTAAACATCCCCAAGTAGTGTGCGTTCCAACTGATGGTGCGATGACCTTTGGTTCTGTTGAACAAGTTCTGCACGATTTACACCACGCTGATATTGCTTTGAAAATCTCCATCAAGCCGTCAACGACTAACTGCCCGGGGTCGAATGCTGATGGGTTGGGCACGCCTGTTTCAAACCGAACGTAAGGTATGGTCATGGAGTATCTATGGCGCGAGAAGCAGCTTGGTTATGTCGTGTCGTACGGGTGCAGATCGATCTGGGAGGCCGCTGTGGCGGCGGCGGCTGCCCGCTCTGTCGAGGTAGACGGGCTACGCGGGGTGTGGAAACGGTAATAGGTGCCGAGTTCGTCTTAGTTTCGTCCCGCTCACCCTTCATCGCTCCATGGTCCTCGCCCGGGACAGTGCTTCAAAGTCGACTCGTTATGTCTATCGGCTACGGATACGGCAGCGGCAGGTGGGGAGAAGGCTTCCAGACCAGCCGCCAACGGAGGAGGGTCTTGTTCAATTGCTTTTGAAAGATAATGAATGGTGGACTGGTCTTGGAGGAGTTGCACGCTGAGTTCCGTGGCCAACCTACCTACCAAGACTCTGCTGTACAGGAGAACTCCGAGCACAGCTGCCATGGTGCCTTTATTTCTTGCGCTGGCCTTGTATACAGTAATCCATCTCTTGAAGCGGAGTGATGAGAAATGACAGACGCCACGTCACCCTCAGGGAGACAACCCAAGCGTACTTGGAGAGGACATCGTTGCAGGTAAGTAGGTAACCTTTGTCGTCGTTCTCTTCGCAAACGCTCCCATGTTGACAGGTCCGCCTACCATTGAATGTCTATACCCTCAAACCACGACCTGGTTACGAATGTAGCGCACTTGAGCAGAATGGTACAGCGTGTACGTGTCCTTTTTGGACGGCCAAGCCAACACCCGAGTCCGACCACTTTGTCGTTGTTGTCGGGCTGCCTTGAGCAAGTGCTGAACATCGCTGTAAGCCACTGGGCTGTCGGGTTCGTAGTACAGTACATGGGGAATGGCATCCAAACGGTCTGTGTGTGTGTGTGTGTGTGTGTGTGTGTGTGTGTGTGTGTGTGTGTGTGTGTGTGTGTGTGTGTGTGTGTGTGTGTGTGTGTGTGTGACATGTCCGGTTACAGTCCCAAATGTCTTGTGAATGTTACGGGCTCCGCCCCAAAGTCGTCGTCGTCGATGCGGGCGGCTTCCTCGTCTCCTACCAGTAGCGTATCGATGTCTGCGGTGGCTCCCACGAGGTTTTGCCAGTTGGTTTGATAGATGAGGGTGACACATTCTTTGGGCGGGTAGAGCGGACGGTCAGGTCGGTATGTCTTCCAATTCTTCATGTGAACGAACATGGCGCCGTCGGGGGTGGACAGGGTGGAGAGACACCAGCCGCCGGATAACGTCTGACACACCGTCAAGCCGGCATCGGAGAGATCTGAAGACAGTTCCTTCAACATGGCCCAGCCCTGGCCGTCGAAAACGGCACGCTTTGGTGGGAAGTCGGGGTCTATGGGCTAGTGTTAAACGTTGTTTTGGAAATGGACCTAGCGATTATCGACTTGGAACACCCTTTACGGACATGTCGGACATGACGCTTATATTGTAAAATCTCAGTCATCCTGTCATCACGCACCCCCACTCATAGTCATGGGTGGGCTGAAGTTTGGTCACAGTCTCGCTGAGAGATGGGCACCCCTTCTTCTCGGCAAGCTCTGGCAGTGGAGGGTTGGCAGAAGTGGATCGTTTCAACATGATGACGGCTTCTATCCAGAAAAAGTGTCTTGGCAAGAGTGGTCTAGCGTTGCGTGGACAGGTATAACCGTAGCTTGCCGCTTCACGGCTCCCCACACTTCTATTTATACTACCTTCGCGGACGCCAATGAAATTCACGCGCCAACGTCGTGTCCAGGACGGTTTTTCTCCAAGACTTGTGTTTCTTGATCTGCTCGTTGCCCATTGGTCAGTTTTGGCTGGACGGAGCTGCTCAACGCAACTTCGAACAGTTTCGCTCACCTCGTCGCTCATTGGTCTGTCCAGCTCGTTGCCCACTGAAGAACGCGACGCGTTGGTAGATGGCTACACAGAACTGATAACTAGTTTCTGTGTGCACGTGTGCAAGAATCAGCGACTTGTCACGATCCTTCTGACAATAAAGGCGCGTTTGTCACGACCCTGTTGACACTGAGCGCAGATTCATCATGAGCCTTGTGACAATGAGGGCAGATTCATCACGATCCTTTTGACATTGAGTGCAGATTCGTCACGATCCTTGTGACATTGACGGCAGATCTATCACGATCCCAGTGGCACTAAGGGCAGATTGGTCACAGTCCTTGAGATATTGAATGCAGATTCGTCACGATCCTTGTGACATTGACGGCAGATTCGTCACGATCGTTGTGACGTTGAGTGCAGATTAGCCACGATCCATTTCAGACTTCCGTATGTTCACGACACTAGGTCCTTTGAGAGCAGAGATATCTCACGGACAAACTAACACAGTACATCTTTGTCGTGCATTCGTCTGGGAAGACATAACTCAATCTAAAGAAGCAACACAAACTAAGCCAACATCAGTATTTATACATTTTCTTGTTATATTTGAACTAAACAACGATTGTCACTCTTGCTGTGACAGCAACTGGTTACCGTCACTCTGTGAATGTGACAGAACGTGGCGCATTTCCGGCTTTAGTTTGCTTAGAGGTGCGTGCTATACGATTTTGACACGTCCGGAGCGGGCTGTCCACACTGGACAAGAGAAGTGGACATAACGGACATTATACACGATGCTATGTCCAAGATTATGACTTGTCAGAAAGATGCATTTAACGCAAAACTTTATATGTGTCTAATCGACATTCTCTACCACTTGTAAGATGTGAATCTGAGTTCTCAGAGGGATGTGTAACAAATAATTATATAAACAGTTTTAACTGATAACATGTATTAAATAGAGAAAAGTAGTCATCAGCTTTCAAGAGCGAAGGGATGATATTCCAGCAGGTCCACATGAGGAGAAGGCACCTGAACGTATTCCAGGAACCATGCAGAAAGTGCGTCATATTTGTCATCAAGGTTCTCCATGGTGAATGACACAACAGCCGAGCAAGGTGGCGTTGCTCAGAAATCGAGCGGACACAGATCTAACTGCACGTTAGCACTTCATGTAGTGTTTACGCTTTAAGAACCATGGATTAGAACGCAGGATTATCCTCGAAGGCGTGAATATAGTTCCGTCTACTGATTAATCCTAGCCGGTTTGCAAGGGAAGGTGTAGCTATGTTAACATATACTAGCCATGAAAAGTGGAAAGTTTATCTTGCAATATGTAACCTACCTCTGCAAAACAAAATCAGTTCATCAACCAGATTAAGTGAATTAATTAAGGGAGTAAATGTGCGATTAAAGTCATCGATTGGTATCGATGGTCAGCGTACTAATTTTGATATACATTTATGTTATGCCATACAGAACCTTACAGCAAATATCTTATAGCAAACTTGACAAATCTTTACATAAACTTCATAAACCAATACGACATTCTTGTGGAAAAAGGCACGAGCAATAGTGCGCTTCCCGCCTAGAATACTGCCTTAATACAGGCAGACAGCAGGCTCGTGTGGCCGTGCCTTTGCGTTATCCTTCACTCATGTCTTATCATTTGTGGAGTTTATATAAAAAATACATCTATCTAACATCATGTGTTTATATTATTGTAAGGGTAGTGTAAGCATCATACTGAAACAACTAAAAAAAAATTATAACCCCCAAACACGCATGTTCAGGACAGAATCCGACATCAACAAGCTGCAGACTTTTCACCGTAGGCTTCATCCGGTTGACGGACTTGCGTAGGCATGATTGCAGCTGTCGGTGTTAATAACCAGTAACCCGAAATGGCCTGTGGATTGTTTTTTTTTTATTTGACTGGTGTGTTAACGAAGTTTTCAAGTTTAGCCTACATTATTGATTGCCTACAGACATAATTGCTGACCAAAATTCCACCTGGGAAGTCATACAGAAGAGGGATTTACACAGAAACAGCGAATCTATCCCCAGCAGTTTTCAGAGATTAATAAATTTCTATTGTTTAAGATGTTCACAACCATATTGTGTGTGTCAGCTAATAAAGTTTGACACTTGTGACAGTATTTAATTATTCCAATACCACATGCCTATTGTTCTTCAATACTGGCAAAGTGTGACAGCTGGTCACTAGGACTGCATGAGTTCTTCTTCCAAGTCTCAGTGTAAAAGACTATTTTACAGTATTTTACTTAAGCATACAATAATCCGCTTTGCTTTTGCTGCTAACACCCATGGTGTTTCTTACACAAATAAAGTATACATCAAAACATTATTGTAGGCCTACAAACAGGAAAATCAACAACTTGTAAACATATGTCATTGATGCACGTGGATGGTCCCATACATTTTGCTTCAACTCTTATTCAAGTTCACAAATAATATTTGATATCAGATTTCATCTGGATGTTGGTTCAAATAATGTATTGTTAATCACAAATTAACAGAATGGAATTATTTTCATGAAGACATTTTGTAGTCAAAGAGATTCAATAAAGAAAATATTTAACGTAGACTACACAGCGCCAGGTAAGCCAAAAATTAAATAAAGTGTATTATTGCAAATGGAAAATTATTTCTTTTTCTGTGAGAAAAACTTTTCTTCGTGCGTTTGCTCTGTGGGTGGTTTTCCAACATTGTTTGGTACAAACTACAAATTATCCACCAAGTCATATTACAGGACTAAATTTAACTTGTCCTGTATCGTATTTTTCACCCCCCCCCCCCTCCACGTTTGTTCGTGAAATTCGTATTATCGTGACGAATCTGCACAAATTCGTTGTTCTTGTTGTCGTTGTTGCACGGCATGTAAGCACAAAGTGTCAACTTTGTCTGCTAAATTACTAAGTGGCTATAAGTTTTCACTGTCAAATGATTCCCACAACAACTAAAATCTTCTACGGAAGAAATAAAAGATGATTGTCAACTTTTAAGGGAGCTGAAGTATGAGCTAGTTTTATCACTCGTGGTGATCGCATGGACTCACTCCTAAATCACTTCTTTAAAAGTAGATTACCACGTTGCAATCAAAAAGACACACAGCAGACATTTTACTTCTGTTTCATGTATGGTGTTTGTCTTTCAAAAATTCTTTTAAATCATTCTCAGAAAGAACTAAATTTTCCGTCGTCAATTTTCCACAGCCAGCGCGTAGGTGTGTGTCATCTGTCAGAGTGGACGGATCACTGACTCTGCAGGTGACTGTCAGTCCCGGAGCTGTCTACAGGCGCTCTACAAACTCTCTACAAACCCTCTAAAAGACCTCTAAGATCGCGCTAATCTGTTGCCTGGTTTTGACTTTTACTGCAGGGCGCATTTACAGGTGTGTGTTACAGGTGAGGCACGTTTACAGCTTTGTGTTACAGGCGAGGTGTGTTAACAGCTGTGAGGCACGTTTACAGCTGTGTGTTACAGGCGAGGTGTGTTAACAGCTGCGAGGCACGTTTACAGCTGTGTTTTATAGGCGACTATCGTTTAAAGTTGTGTGTTACAGGTGAGATGCGTATACAGCCGTGTATTACAGGTGATGTGCGTTTATAGCTGTTTGTCACAGGTGAGGCGCATTTATAACTGTGTGTTACAGAAAAGGCGCGTTTACAGTTGTGTGATACAATCGAGGTGTGTTTACAGCTGTGAGGCACGTTTACAGCTGTGTGTTATGGGCGGGAATTGTTTACAGGTGTGTGTCACAGGTGTGTTGCGTTTACTGCTGTGTGACACAGGTTGATGCGCGTTTACAGCTGTGTGTTACAGAAAAGGCACGTTTACAGCTGAACAAACTCCTCTCCATGAGAACATCAGGCGATTCCGCAAGAACCACTAATATTTTAATATCAAAAAGACTTACAAATGACAAAAAAAGAAATCGATATATTGTAAAGTTGATAATATGGAAGATTTATTAATGGTTCATTGATTAACAGCTAGCAGCACGGACCATTGTACAATGATCTGACCAGAGGAAATCCAGTTGTTGTTTGATATATTTTATCTATTTTGATTGGTGTGTTACGCTGTACTCAAGAATATTTCACTTATACGACGTTGGCCAGCATTATGGTGGGAAGAAACCGCGCAGAGCCCGGGGGAAACCCACAACCCAGATCTTCCCACTTACGGCCGGAGAGGGAGTCAGCATGAACTGGACTTGAACTCACAGCGACCCCATTGGTGAGAGGCTCCTGGGCCATTACGCTGCGCTAGTGCGCTAACCAACTGAGCCACGGAGGGCCCCAGTTGTTGTTTGACACACAATAATCTCACCCAGACGTTTAAATACGAAGCCATGGTTCTGTCTGGTTACTGCTGATGAACAAGACAAACGTGTCTAACAATGGAGATATATCTCTGTACACTTCTTCCCACACTACCGACATCGCTCTGCGAATATTGGGCCATATCTGTCTGGTTACTGCTGATGAACAAGACAAACGTGTCTAACAATGGAGATATATCTCTGTACACTTCCTCCCACACTACTGACATCGTTCTGCGAATATTGGGCCATATCTGTCTGGTTATTGTTGCTGGACAAGACAAACGTGTCTAACAATGGAGATATATCTCTGTACACTTCTTCCCACACTACTGACATCGTTCTGCGAATATTGGGCCATATCTGTCTGGTTACTGCTGCTGGACAAGACAAACGTGTCTAACAATGGAGATATATCTCTATACACTTCTTCCCACACTACTGACATCGTTCTGCGAACATTGGGTCATGTCTGTCTGGTTACTACTGCTGGACAGGACTAACCTGTCTATCAGTGGAGAGATCTCTGTGTACACTGGTGAACATAGGGCCATCACATTGGGATTTTTGCCTGGTTACTGCTGTTGGACAAGGCTAACGAGTCAGTCATGAACTACACCTATAATTTCACTCTGCAGAAAATTTCTTCACGCTTCGTGACAGGGAATGAATCAGAAGGAAGAATTCATAAAATCCAGCTTCAGATTTATTACATTTCTTTACTGTAAGTCCCACTCTCCAAGTGGTCGTCACGCATTAACGAAATTCTGACCTACATTGGCGTGTTCAGTCATAAAGCTATCACGAAAATGAGCTCAGATTGTTCAGAGGCAAACAAGTAAAGACATGGGAAAGTTTCTTCGTTCGGTAGGAAGGACAATATTGTTGAGTTCTCAGTTAAACAGTTTGGCAGCAGTGGAAACATATTTTGGAGACCTTTTGCAACATTGTTAAATTTGTGAGTTGTCAGATCTTTTGTAGTCAGCTTAGTTCGTCGTACATCTA
This sequence comes from Liolophura sinensis, assembly GCF_032854445.1. Classification (NCBI taxonomy): domain Eukaryota; kingdom Metazoa; phylum Mollusca; class Polyplacophora; order Chitonida; family Chitonidae; genus Liolophura; species Liolophura sinensis. The sequence continues at coordinate 54,976,462 of NC_088302.1, read as the reverse complement.
TTCAGTGATTATCAAATAACTTTGAGCCATAAAATTATGGGTCAGCCATAGTGGAGAAAACAGCCACCTTCAAAGAGAAATACATGGTCTCCTGGTTTAAATATGTTCTCGCCACGTTATGGTTAAAATATTGCCACTGTACCAAGACTCATTCATTCATTCATTAGTTCAAAAGAGAAAATTACAGCTTTGACACCAAGTATACCCCGGAACAATTAACACACACGTACTAAGATGTTTGCCTCATTAAACAACCGGGGCAAAACAACGCACCACAAGAACTATGGCATGTTTTCCTATCAACCAATTACCTCCATTTTCCACCTAGTCATTGTTGTATTTGGCAAGATTTGCCCATGGTGTGGTGATTCACGTGACTGGAAGAACGTTTTGGAATACTGCACCTAAAGATTCTTCTCCCTTGTAATTAAATTCGAGAGACCCTTAAATGTTTCAGTTCGCTATGTTTCCCCCTTTTCAGCCCAATATCAAAGTTCTAAGCTCTCGGCCAATCTTCCTGAAACCTCTCCAGAAGCTGACTGAAAACACCAGCCGTCTGTATAGTCTCTTCGAATCGATTTTAAATTCCTGTTCTTAAAATCGTTTTTGCGAGCACAAAAAGAAAGCACACTTCCGGAAATGTACAACCCCCAGTGTATTCAGGAGCAATTGGAAACAAACGGAGCATCAACACTGGTTGCTGATGACAGATGCTTAGAGGATGTGCCTTTTGAGAACAATGGATCATAACCTTTCTCTGATCGGCGGGGAGGAGTTCCCATTAGGCACCAAAGCTTTGCAGCCTCAACAGCCTGGCAAAGAAACAAAAGGGTTTACGTCACATCATTTATCGGGTATTTATAAGCAGTAACACGATAGCTGTAGAATTCCTGGAAACGTTTTGAAGAAAGGAGCCCATATTTCAGGTTTCATTGATTTGGGAACTCTTTGAAATTCAGTCAGCGTCCCTGTCTGACTTACTGGGTATTGTCCTGCACCCATCGATTGCCTTCTTCACAACTTAGCGCCACCTTGTGTCTGGTGAATGCCGACGTATTGACCCAATCTCTGTCTCGCTACATTCCAATTGCCTAGCACAAGGGCTGAATACCTTATCAAATTAACTCCACACTATCGATTTTTACCAACCAGCAGGGGTTCAATACTGTCGCGAGTTCACCCGGTTTTAACTTTTAAGTAGACTCGATATATTTACCGCATCCGTCCATAGAAGCGTGACTCATCTTAACCCAGATTCTCTCCATTTCCTTTTCACTGCTCATATGATGGTCAGTATGGTCAAGGTTAAAAGCACGGATCAGAGTGATCTCTATTCCGCGAATGGATCGCGATTCAACACCAAGTTGGGTTATTTTAAAATTTTATTCAGTGTTAGTTCAGATGACATCTCAAGACAAATACGTTAAATTGTATAGTTTGCATACCTCAACCTCCCCCACTCCATCTGATCTAAGCCATGTCTCGTCGACCATTCAACCATCCTAAATCGAGCTACAAAGAATATAGTTCTGTTCCGTGTAACCAGATGGGGGTATAAGCACGCTGTGTTTCTTTGTTGTGTGTTAAATTAGTTTTCATGGTTTCATGCTCAGGTTACACGACGAACCAACAAGTCTGATGCTACTATCTAAAATGAAAGATCTGGTTTGAGAGTGTTGTTATTCTTTAATTTATTTATTTATGTATTTGACAGGTGTTTTACGCCCTACTCAAGAATATTTCACTTATATAACGGCGGACAGCATTATGGAAACCGGGCAGAGTCCTGGGGAAACCCACGACCATATGCAGGTTACTGTCAGACGTTCCCATGTACTGCCGGAGAAGAAGCCAGCATAAGCTGGACTTGAACTCACAGTGACCTCATTGGTGGGAGACCCCTGGGCCATTACGCTGCGCTAGCGCGCTAACCAATTGAGACACGGAAGCCCCTTATTCTTTAATGTTCTTTACATTAGGACATTTGTTATCAACATGTAGTGTGTAGAACTTATCTTTAATTTATGAACTGTCTGATTTCTTAATCACTGGTCCAGGAAGATTTCCCATATGCGAGAAAAGGTGGGGGTAAACCAGGCGTAAAGCTACAGCAAAACCAACAGGTGTGTGATTAAAGCCCGCTATTAAGTAAGGTTGTCTGTCGGACCAAAGGGCCCGTAACCCCCAAAGCAATGCTCCAAACAGAGGGCAAGCATACCAAGCACACCAAACACACCGAATACATCAAGCTGAGAATGTGTCGCTTGAATCTTCGTGATGACTTCAGCGTTATGGAATGTAGAAATCCTGATGCGTGACTGACAGATAAAAGCGACTGGCTGGTATACTTAATCAACTTTGTAAATCTGACAGTTACCAGCTGCATGTCCCATCTCACCTGTTGCCGGTTTGGTAAGGATCAGAGGACAGGGGTAGTCAAGCCAACGTCATTACCAAACGGTCTAACAACCCAGTATGGATCTCACATAGACGTCTGCATCGGGTTTAGCTGTGTGTACACCAGTGGCAAGTTCACAGCTGAACAAATTCTTCCGCATGAGAAGATAAGGTGATCCAGCACGAACCGCTAATATCCGAAATTTCTCATATCAACAAGATTAATAAATGGCAAAAACAAGAAATAGAGGATTTGATAGCAGTGTTCATTTCATAATTTTAAGAAAAAACACTTTGTAAGTTCAACCTCTAAGGGGTTATTTAAATGTAAATACAGTCGTTTGGGAAAAAGATGATGTGCTGCATTCATTAAAACCTTGTGACCTTGAAGTCAAGGGCACCTGCTTATGACAATAGTGCGATATTGTCGGAGCGTGTGTGGTTTCATATGACAAATCAGAGCTCGTTCCAGATACATGGCTGGCAGAAATAGTCGAACTGAAGAGCCGAGAAATTCTTCTATACTGGGCAATGTTTATGTGGCTGAAAGTAATGATGGATTGGATGTTTTTGTCGCCGGTTGAAAAAACACCACCATTCAAACTGGTCGCCATTTGTACAATTCCGAAGCAAACAAAAAGAAGTTCCACTTCGTCAGGAGGTTACGTCACGCGTATTAATATCGTTCCCATGATTTCAGCCAAATGAAAGTATTATGTAACTACATGTAAGTCAATCTGAATGAAACACCCAGGTAAAATGATAACCCAGTAAGAACCATGGCATGTTTTTCTACCAGCCAATGACCTCTTTCTTCAAACAAGTGATTACTATATTAGGCTGTGTTCGCGTCAAGTGGTTCGAAGGAGGTTTTAGAACTCAGGACATGGAAATTCTTCTCCCGTGAAATTGAATTAAAGACACCATTAAATGTTACATTCCACAATGTTTCGCTTTTATCAGGTCATTATCAAGCCCGTAAGCTCTTGGTCAACCTTCTTGCACCACCCACTTCCCCAGCGAAAACCTGGGCGAAAACACGACTCGTAGGTGTTGCGTCTTCGAATCGATTGTAAATTCCTGTTCTTAAAGAAATTCATTTACAGGCACAAAATGAACACTTACATCCCCTAATGTGTTGAGGTGAAATTGGAGACAATGATCGACAGATACATGTACTTAGAATGTGTCGTACCCTTTCTCTGGTCGGAGGGAGTTCCCATTAGGCACAAGGAACAATGGTTGTCTCTCAAATTGTTGGCCAAGTAGGGCTACGTTACAGCATTTAGGGAGTGTGCCTAACTTTCAGCGGAGCAGTTTCAAGTTTGCTGTAGACTGCCTCGAAACCTTTTGGAGAAAGGAGCCCATATTTCAGGATTCATTGATTTGAGAACTTTGAAATTCGTTCAGCGTCCCTGTCTGACTTTTTGGGTATTGTCCTGTACCCATCGATTGTCTTCTTCACAGCTTAGCGCCACCTTGTGTCTGGTGAATGCGGGCATATTAACCCAATCTCTGTCTCGCTACATTCAAATTGCCTAGCACAAAGGCTGAATACCTTATCAAATTAACTCCACATTGTCCTTTGTAGAGACCAGTAAGGGTTCAACACTGGCGGGTGTTGATCGGGTCTTGACCTTTGTAAACAAACACGTTGACTTTGCCCTTTTCATCCATACGAACGTGACTCGTCTTAACTTTCCTTTGCCTTCCGCCTTCTTAAAGGGACACAGTGCCTGTGTGATGGTGAATATGACCATGATTGTAACACATGGTTAGAGAGGGCCGTGGTTCAACTCCAATCTGGGCGATTCTAAACCTCGTGGGCTAATGGTTAGCATGTTAGTGTGGCGCAACGGCAAAATAAACTCTTACCAACGCGGTCGCTGTGAGTTCAAGTCCAGTTCATGCTGGCTTCCTTTACGGTCGTACTTGGGAAGGCCTCCTCGCAACCTGCAAATAGTCGTTATTTTCCCCGGACTTTGTCCAGATTTATCCCACCATACCGACCTCGTGTAAGGGGAATATAAGAGTTCGGGGTAAAACATGAAACAAGATCCCAAACTTTTAAGGCGTTTTGTCCTTGTATTTGCACGCCTCTGTGTCTGATCTTAGCTATAGATCAGCTCATATGTTTTGAACTGAGACACAGAATCTTGTGCTGTCTCGTGTAACCCGACATATCTTTGAAATACAGTGTGGCTTAGTTGTCTGTTGAATTTGTTCATACGATTTCATAATCAGGTAGCATGAGACAGCGTGAGGCCTTGTAAGACTGATGTGATTTAATTGTGCTGTGACATACACAATATTTAAGTCATATGTTACATGCTACACAAGGTTTAAAAAAACATGAAAATCCACTATATTTACTATATTTACCACATTTATAGAATCCTTCTTAAGTGAATCAGACATGGCGAAGAATTACAAGTAATGTGGACTCCAACAAGCATCGAAATGGTGTTTTTTTATGGGAACATAGAATTTTAGCGGTTGTATAGCTACCGTAAGGTTAAGTGCACAAAGGCACAAAAACTTATAATGTCTTTATAATGGACCAATCAGCATTGATTTCAGATAGGCGTATAAGTGCACTGAAATGTAGAAGAAAAAGACTGCAAACACAAATTGCTGGATCATTACAGGTTTTTCAGGCATTTATTCTTTAGCATGGACAGAGAAAGAACACTAGACACGAATTGCCCTGTATACGTTCATGTCTTTCTAACTGAAACTAAATTCAGTAAAAGAAAACATGGCATAATGCATCTAAACATACCAAACAAATGTTTGATTAGAAGCAGTAGATTGTCAGTTGGCCGTCTTGCCAGACAAGGTAAATGTGCGATGAACACATAACGTGAAGGAACACAGCACAGCTGTTGTCTGTGTACCGGGTATTAATCCCCACCCAGCATACAGTCACCTGATCGATGCCCTCTTATCGGCCTCTCATTTCACGACAGAACTGATTCTCCACAAACATCTTCAGGTGCCTATTATGAACAATGGTAGTTTGTACAGCGCTGTGTCAGGCACCAAATTTCATACAGAGATAATGACATCTGTCTTGTCATCTAATAGGTACTTTCCGTAAACGTCTACAACATCACCAGCTTGTGGCTACCCCGGGAGCAGCGTTATTCACGTGAGCAGTAGAGATGATTTCCTCTGCATGAACCTTATCTGCTTTCCTCAACATACAACTGAAAACGGGTTGTCGTAAATTGCTTAGGGTGTACAATCTAGGCGTTGAAACACACTCACGTAACATGCATCAACCATAGGGGACGTCCCGGGTCAATAATCACAAGACCAATTTCCAAAACATAGTTACGCCCAATCACTTGTTTGAGTGGCAATTTGGGATGAAAGTACGCCAAACAAGACATTCTTATGGATATACAATAACATCGTTATGAAATGACTTGATAACGATGGTAGAAACTACATCGAAACGTCGTGTTAATAAACTAAGAAGTTGTATATCCATAAGAATGCCTTGTTTTTACGCCTAATCCACCAAAAAACAACGAGAGTGTATAAAGTGAGAAAATAGGACGGAATTGTACAAAGAGCGGCAGTCAAGAAATTTCCTAAGGCGGAAGGAATGTTCTGCGCGAATAAATTAAATCAGAGCACGAATGAAGTATACAAACAGTTGGGACAGGATCAGGAGATTAGGTCTTCAAGGGGGACGGCAAAAGTTTCGTGTGGTCAATAACTGGCGCATCACTTGGTCCGGCTCCGAAAAGGGAATAGATGTGAAATTCTTGTTAAAGTGTAAACTTTATCAAGCTCAAAAGATAAATTGATTTGGTGCCTATATGTGGGTTAAATAACCCTTATATATAGCATAGGCTGTGACAGGAATATATCACATTCGATGGATTTAGAGAAAACTACAGACTTACCTAGACTTGTGTCTATAAATACCACACTGGTTTCCTGTCAAGTCACTTTATGAAAAGAGAGATAGATTCAATTTTCACAATGTTTACTTGGATAGCAATATGTCAAAGGCATGTAACATAAAACAAATATAAACTAAAACACTAGAGCAACGACAACAGTGTGAGAGTCGGCAGATAGTCAAATGGTCAATTGTGAAATTAATGTTAGTGTATGTACGAAATTAAGCCAGTTTACTTAACAAGGGTACCCCAGTTCAACTGTAACAAGCAAAAGCCATATTTATGTTTCTCCATTCCTTCAGCCAGGGACTTATTAACATATTAGCAATCATCAATACTTGTGTAAAAGGTTTAAAATGGCACATAAAAATTCGTCCACACTTTGCCGGTAGTTACAGTTGCTAAGAAATCTGTTTGTTTACAGATTTCAGCGTAATTACACATGAGCCGTAAAGGAAGAAACTGTTGTTAGTGATAGCACTGATGGTATTGACATAACACCCATGTTTGGGGGCATGCTAGATTCTCATTTACTCTGTTAAATTGCTCGTAATTTGAAACGACTCACGGTGTTTTTTATAACAAGTCATCATAGAATTCAATTTAAATGACTAATTTGCTAGAAAAATGGCAATTGCCATGCAGTTGACATATCCACTGATTTGTATTTATACAAATCCAATCGATTAGAAAGTTAAGGTAATGCTCTTTTCCCGAATGGCTATCAATGATGTTAGAAAAACACAGTGGTTTGCTCGTGATTTCGTTAACAATGACAGCTTGTTAACCCAAACAGCCTGTCCCTTGACTTACAGAACTAATGGTATTTGCAATGCTCCCCTCGTTTTCAGGCACAAAGATCAAATTCTAGCTTTTCACGCAATATTCGCGTGTTCATGTGTTTTAACTATACCAGACTATACGGTATGTACAACACGCATAGCGGTGACAAAACATTTTCGCCAAAACTGTATAATCATTACACGCGCCTTATGTAAAACGTGGACCCAACATAGGATTTATTTATTTGATTTATTTGATTGGTGTTTTACGCCGTACTCAAGAATATTTCACTTATACGACGGCGGCCAGCATTATGGTGGGTGGAAACCCACGACCATCCGCAGGTTGCTGTCAGATCTTCCCAGGAAGCCAGCATGAGCTGGGCTTGAACTCACAGTGGCTGCATTGGTGGGAGACTCCTGGGTCATTACGCTGCGCTAGCGCGCTAAACAACTGAGCCAGCGAGCCCCCCGCCCTCCCGCCCACCCCCAAACGTAGGAGTAATAATAACAGGAGTTGAACGACAATTGGATGGAGTGAATTTGACAGGTGCATTAAACCAATGGTCGCCAGACACTTTGTCACAACAACCCATGGGCGTTACTCTCTGCCCGTCCTTGAACCATGTCACTCTTCTCAACAGAATATCCAAGATCTGCTTACACTGAACGCCAAATATTGTTTCTGCTCTAATTATATTGTCCATGTATATTTAAACATAAATGTAAAACAAATCGGACATTGAACATTTTGCTAAGACAGAAATCTAGAATGTTTTGTGAGTAATTTCCCTGAATCCAGATCTCGGTAAGTTACAGAGCTATTACAGAGGATTAATACAAACGTCAGAGGACAAAACCTTTCCAGATCGAGGCTGGCATCTGTGTCTGTGATGATAATTGATAATGATACGTTATTACTGGAGATCAATATCATTCTTGTGATTACAGATCGTATTAGTGTTCACATCAACGCATAGAGCTGCCATGAGGACGAGGTTACCTACCTATATACACCCCCACCCCCTCCCACCCCACCATCAAATGCGCAGCCCCCTAGTTTCGTGTCTTTTACCTTGACAGAGTATCTACATATGACCAAAACGACAGCCATAGATGCTCAGACAGAGCTAAGCAGATTTTTGGTATTGGTATTTTCAAGGGTACCCGAGATAAGCTTATTGAATTTTGTCGTCCCTTAAGGCTCCCAAATCCCTCGCTCATAGGAGAGGAAAATGCCTGGGAAAAGCCTCTGGTAGCTAGCTGGAAATCTTGGCTTTGGAGGTGTCTGTGCGGACGGACAGAGGAAAGCCTTCTAATACTACCAAGGCTGCCTAAATGATATTATCACATGATGTTTTTGAATCGTAGCGGCTGCATATTTCCAAGAAACGCTTTGTTGCGTCATGTCTGACATAGAACAACATATGAGATAAATATCATAATTGTTTTTCACCATAGTTTATACGACAAATTAACTATGCTGTAGGTTTAAACACTTGTTTTCCAAACTAAACTGGCCAATAAATCTCCTTTTAACAAGATTTGTACCTTGTTATTTATGCCCTTTCTCAACGAATGGAAAGTTTTCCCACATAAAAGTCTACTCTTTAAAGTGGTACTCTTTTGGAAGTTGAGCAGACTGAGAAATACAAGCAGCGATCTAATACTCACTGATGCAGAGTTTCCTCACATAATAATGCCGGCTGCCTTGGCATAAGTGAAATAATCTAGATTATAGAGTATAACACCAATCGAATCAAATAAATAAATGTCTACCTTAAGCACAGCGTTTCTGTCAGTCACGATATTATTTTGGACCATGCACTATCCGATAGGCAGTCACCGTTGTCAGTAATTTGAACGATAGTCTGATCTTTTCGACAATTTTTAAACTTCATCGTCCAAATCCTTGATTGCATGAAAGTAATACACACTTATTAATTTTCACTCTAAAATGTTCTAATAAACACTTTTAAATGGAGTTTTGTTTTCTAGAAATTGTATTACGGCTGGTCTTTCTAGTCAGTATAGCCTATTTTGAGAGCTTTGCATTTCAACAATTGAAGTGCACCATAACGCTGTTATGTTATCCATGGCCATCCTTTTGGGTGCTGTGACACTGAGAGACACTGGGCCAATGCGTTATGAAGATCTGACACGTTCTCGCGTACAGGTTACTCAGCAACATATTTGCTATATTGCACACACTGAATTGTACTTTGCTCCTGAAACAAAACATTCGTATAACAACCGTCAACCAAAATGGGCGTTCCGAATCAAAATTTACCAAATATTTTAGTTTACCAAAAAAAAAGTTATTCCAAATATGTAGCTTAGTTGAGTCATAGGATAGATTCCAGATTCAGATTTTTAAAATTTTTTCTGGAAAAGTCAATTATCTAGTTAACTTCCTCACTAAAACTATTTGTTTCGACCGCGTGAGTTAAACAAGGCACCCAAAACCGTCCGTCTCTGCATCACTCCGTCCATGTCACGGAATGAACATTTCCAGAATAACTAATGACAGTTCGGTGCCCTTTTCCCTTATTCTAAATTCCCCCGAGGGCAATGTACAATTTACACATACTAGTTTCTAAATGACTGTTTGTCTTGAAATCGGATGCAAATAAGACAAAATGTCCCCTTGATTGAACATCCGTCCGTCTTTAGCAACCATCAGGCTCTCTAAGCTTTAGTTCAACATCAGTTCTTATTAATCTATGACCTTAACAGGAAAAAACACGGGTATTGGATAAGAAAGTGGGAAAAAAGTTAATCCAAAATAAATTGTTTTGTGAAGTGAGGCGTTGTTTATCGCCAGAGGGCGCTCACTGCTTTCGAGATCTCAACCAGCCGGGAAATTACCAGAGAATTTCAATCTATTAAACTGGTGTACATTTAATGAGCCCAGTCGAAGTACCAAGAATGGGGAACAGTTTCTGGCAACTGACTTGACCTTGTCTTCCCTGCTTCATTTGATGCTTGCTTTGAGGATTTACTTTACAGGTGACCGTTATCGTACATTCTAATGTAATATAATGTGAATTATCACTGTTAAATGGTCATCACTCACCGTCTGGCTCTTGGTTATATGCGAATGCGCCAGAACACGAGAAAATCCGATGTTTGGTCTGCTCTATAGGATTGAAGAGACAGAAAGATTTTTCTGGCACCTATATACCTGAGAGCATTGTATAATTGTTGATGATGCAGAGAAAACCGGGTTTCTAATGCGTCACGTTAGGGTTAGCGACTCCAGTGGCCTTACAAACTCTGCCATCTGGAGCTCTGAAATTGTCAAGAAAATATGACACAACAAAAAATCCCGAGCATTCGCCTGGCTTTTAACAATCTAATAGGAGCCACAAGGGAATGGGCTGACTTCATGTATAAATCAGTCCTCATGGCAATGTTATATCCACTGTGACGGACCTCTTGCAGAACCAGAACATTTAAGTGTGTGGTGAGATATGTCTTCCTGTCCAAAAATATGATGAATATGCATGAAAACATTCGGAAATCTCTTGCATTACATAAATATCCCAAAGTCATCCACATTGTGCAGAATGCATCCAATCAGGAGAATACCAATTTATTCACGTCATTCTTCACATAAAATCCTCAATCACAGTAATGGTTTTCGATAAGATAGGTGCAGGCCATTTTTCAAAGACGACATCTTCAAAGTGATCGTTTTGCAAGAAAGTGGATGGATATTTTTTTTCTTTCTTAGATGCGTACTAAGAAATGATAAGTTGAATAAGATCACAGACATGCTGCACTATTTGTGAGTGCAACGCTTTCAAATACCCATATCCCGTTTAACCGTAAGCTCATGAATGAGTAAGTTGCAACAAGAAAATGTTGGTAATGACATTATAATTTCTAAAGTTGAAAAAATATTAAGGTCATATCCAGGGAAACCCCTTTACCAGGAAGTGCGACGCCTTAACCAGGAAGTGTGATACAGGTATCTTAATCGGGGTGAAGGCATTTTAACTAATTCAGGGAGAGATATCTTAACCAGTGACCGCTATAACTTTACCACATAGCGCGACATTTTGCCTAGGGAGAACGACCTCTAATCCATGGAGAGCGACATAGTTAAACAGAGAGAAGGCACTTCAATGTAATCAGGTAGAGCGAAGCGTTAATGTAGAATAGCGACACCTTAATCGTGGAAGGCGTTTTAACCTAACCAGGGAGAGCAACACTTTGACCAAGGTGAGCGATGCCTTAAGGAAGGAAAGTGATGCCTTACCCAGAGAGAGTAAAACCTTAACCAGAGAGGACAAAATCGTAACCAGGGAGAACAAAACCGTAACCAGGGAGGACAAAACTTTAAAACCTGAACATGGGAGAGTGACACTCTAACAAGGGAGAGCGTTACCTTACCCAGGGGGTGTAAAACCTTAACCAGTAATGGCAACACCTTTACCATTGAAAGTGATACGTTAACCTAGGAGAGCAACACCTTTAACAGGGAGATCGACAAACTAAGCAGGGAGAGCGAAACCTTAAACAGCGTATGGCAATAGATTAACCAGAGAGAGCGAGGCCATAACGTTACTATGAAGAGCGACATCTTAATCGGGTATACGACATATTAACCATGGAGGGCGAAACCACAACCAGTTAGCTACAGGGGAGGGACACCTTAATTAGCAAGAGCGACTGCAGGGCACTTTATTCACTTTAATCATCGCGAGAGACAACTCAACCAGTTAAAACGACACTTTATCCACTCAGAACTGCACTTTAACCGTGCAGAGAGGTCGACACCTTAACCACTGATTTAGCGACACCTTAGGCAGGGAGGATAAAATCTTAATCGGGAGGACGACACCTTAACCAATAATATAGCGACACTTTAGGCAGGGGGATAAAATCTTAATCGAGGAGGACGACACCTTAACCAATAATATAGCGACACTTTAGGCAGGGGGATAAAATCTTAATCGACTAGGACGACACCTTAACCATGCACGACAACACCTTAACCAGGTTATTATGCAACATTAATGCTGTCGGTCAGGTGGCAGAAAAGCCGAGTGACTGTACATTGCTGGAGAACAAAGTCGTCCACGCTTCGCGCCTCGTACTATCTCATCCAGCAATGTACAGTTAGTCGGCTTTTCCCCAAACCAGAGACATACCTTAACCACGCACAGTATCGATGTTATAACCTAAACTAAATCAGCAAAACACAAGCTTTAGATGTAGCATCTCGTTAAGAGAGCAAAGTACTCAATAATTTTGTTATCACCTTTCTCGTAAATTGGATGACACAGCAGCTGAGATAAAACCCCCTACATATGTGCCACTGGATAATAACACCCATTACCCATAACAAAACAAAAAATACTTCACCTTAACCAGATTTAATATTTTTCTTCATGATATTGAAAAAATATCCCCTTGTTGCGATTTTAATCAAGTTGGATTACACTTCATAATTGCCGCATCTCCCTGCCGTGTTCGCGTCGAGGTGACTCTATCAATTACCCTGCCTGACCTTGCGTAAACTGATTTCCAAGATGGCCCAATATAATGGATTAGGTTACCGTCAAATTGTCATGATACATTCCTGAGAAATCTTGTTAGTTTTTTCCAATTATCCAATCGAGATAGGGCTGTCTGCATTTCTGCCCAGGCTTCATTTCTGACTAGCCTCTTCTGGCCCCCTAAACCACCACGCGCATGTATTCCTACATTGTACACGTAAAGTAAGCACCTGTTTTTATTTTCGCTCTATCCATGCGAAATGTCACCTCTCGAGTATTATACATAACAAAGTATTCAACAACTGAAAAAGCCATCATTTAAAAATAATACTGGATGGGGTGTCAATTATGGTGTCTTCGGCATGATACTTCAGTAGCGGCAGCATTTTGGCGGAATGGACTCACCTTGCCTTAAGAAGCCATTGTATATGTACACACATCTAATGACTTCTCGCCGTCATATGACTGAAAATTTTGAAGTATGACGTTAAACCCCAAGCATACATAGATACATATATTTATATGATTAATAATCATTCAGATGTACTGGATTTTTCTTAATATCACATAACATATATTTGTAGTGAATTAGTTTTATTCTTCTATTTATAGGAGAATGTTCGGATGTGATAAATTAAAATCATTCGCACAAAGCATATTAATTTAAGAGTTTTCTGCTTAAGAATAGTCAAAGAGGCCATACCGACTATATTTTAAAAAATCGATCAGGGCAAATAAAATCGAATACAATACAACATGTGTACGTGCCATCAAGATGGCTCCTTTAAATATCATCTGCGATTAACTTAACTCCATTTCAAACACACCCACGACCAGCGAGTCATGGTATTTCGGGTCACATGATCACTAATTTAAATGATGTCACAGCATCGCTCTTCCTTTAAGACTCTTACGCGTGTGTCCTAACTAAGTGAAAAATGATCTGAGAATAGCTGACAATAATAAATTTTCGCTGGGATAGGTTATACAAGATACTTTCATTATTTCTTGGCAGCACCGAGTTGACTTAATTGGGTTTAGGGTTACCATAGCACAGAACTGACGAATCGTGTACTCAACACGACCGGCACTTTTTTCGCTAAATGTATTAAGGGTTTTTTTGGACTGTCTCTCTCCAACTGTTGTGAGTGATCAGTCTCCCGGAAGTGATTACGCGGAGGGGGACATTATTCTTGTCTCTCTAATCGCGCGTTCGTCCTCCCCCACAAGTTCTTTTTCAGTCCATCCTGCCAGGAATCCGCCACTACATATAATTGCATTACTCCGCCACGGAACAGGGTTAAAGGTAAACACTGTAAAATCACTTTAACCAGTTAACGTGATACTGTGACGCTAACGGTGGTTAAAGCAATGTACTGCACATCAAGCGGGTTAAATGTTGGTCAATCTTGTTTACCAAGGCTATTCTTTGTCTCAGATTTAACAAGTTTACCTGTCCGTACCAGTGTGTGTTTTCGTCGATTTATTGGTCTTGTTGACTGTAACTTATTTTTATTTTCTTGCAAAAAATCCTATAATCCCATGAGGATTACTAGTTGTGTGAAAAAAATAAACACAGTTGTATGATTGCCTGTTGTAGCGACATTCGGTGTTGAATAGAATTTAATCAACATTGTCATTTAGTGTTTCAGGCAGAAGTTTGAGTGTGTAAGGGGAAGAGGGGAAAGGGTTTAATAACGGGATGTGTATAACACAAAACTCGATTAAAAATTTACAGCCAAATGCAACAATTTTAGCTAGACACTTTACAACGTTCCGTCCGATGGACAAACATTTATATCCTGTCTGTTTCATTTATATTCAATGGATTTTGATATATGATGAAAAACTTGTGGCTTACCTTAACATTACTAGAAGAAATACCGAAAAGCGACATACAGATATTCTCAACAAAGTGAGGGAGGACGAACGATCTTCAACGAAAGTTAGACTCCCAAATCAAACGTTGTCTATCGCGTATTGTCGCCCAGAAGCATTGGGAGCGACGAATTAACAAATTCCCTGTTCAAGACCGGATTGGCTCTAGCTATTAAAAAGCAGCAGCCTCTAACCACTACAAGGCCCTCTCCCTGAACGGCATTTTACGTGTAAACATAAATAGATGTATATATAAAGAATTACATTAGAATTGTATTGTCGGAAGATACGCCCCAAAGCTTCGATTCATTATGACATCTATGCATGATTTGAGCAATAATTAACACTTTGTCCTGCTGTTGGAAGACTATTGATTATGGAATCAGGGGCCGGTTTCATGAAGCATATTTAATGTTAAGTTACCCTAAGCTAGGTGCACTTTATATCTCTACAACATACTCCGTCATGGTAGTTAAGGGCCAACTTAGCTAACTCAGCTTCATGAAAACGGCCTCATGGATCAAACCCGGCTCATACCAAATACTTCAAAAATGGCATTTGTTACTGCATCGTTTGGGGCTCAGCACTGAAAGGTTAGAACATTTAAGTGGGAGTGGTTGGCCTGGTGTCAGTGTAATGTGACTGGGACGGTGTCATATGTGATGTATTCGGCATGATACTTCATTGGCGGCAGCACTTTGGCGGCATGGACTCGCTCTGCCTCAAGAAGACACGGTATTTGTACACACACCTAATGACTCCTTGTCATCATATGACTGAAAAGTACGACGTTAAACCCCAAGAAATACAATACATACATGCAACTTTTAATGGTGGCGCCAACAGTTGGCCACATGAACGAGATAAATGTATATATACGAATACGCTGAGGGAGGTGGTTGACAACAGATCAGATTACAAGTGGCCATGAACCATCATCGAGAAGATCACCGGATTTATCGACATGCATACATGATTAGGAGCTGATTAGGGGCTTATCGATCGTATGCAATCCTCCTAACGCCCTCATAACGATAAAGGTTTCTGAAATAGCAGTGATATAGAAAATCAATCACTAATAGTGTGATGTGAGCACGTGTCAACAAACGATGTTGGAATTATCTGGTTGTTTACGGTCTACGTTTGACGAGAATAACAGTTTAAGATGGAGTACTCACCTCGTGACAACACGATTATAACCTACATGAAAGTGTGCGTTTAGTGTAGCGCGTGCCATTTACTCTGGCGTCCTATAGACAGTGAAACTCTGGGATTTTTTTCCAATTTTTGCACCTATATATCGTTTGGGTGTTTGCCTGTATGCTGATGGTTTGATGTCTATTCCTTGCAGAGTATTTTGTGTTGGGTGAAAAATAGGCTACTGAAAAGGAAAATTTCCATCAGTAAACCCTTACCTAATTTTAATGTGTCCTCGACACATCATTGACAGAGTGTTACCCAAACAAACCAAAGACATCGATTA
The DNA here is from genome assembly GCF_032854445.1 of Liolophura sinensis. Lineage (NCBI taxonomy): Eukaryota > Metazoa > Mollusca > Polyplacophora > Chitonida > Chitonidae > Liolophura > Liolophura sinensis. Next base: position 54,960,498 of record NC_088302.1, on the reverse strand, counting down.
AGTTAGGTATAAGATCATGGAAACTTTGGCTGCAAAAGAAAGTGTGCACAATAGGTGTAAAACTGGTGGCGGAATCTTGAGCTCAAACTTGTTGATAATGGTCATCGAATTATCGGCCCTGAATAGACAATCCAACCATTACCCCAGCGCATTGGCTATTGAGGAGAACAAAGTGATACGGGTCTTTCTTAATCTTGCCTAAGTGCTCCACCTGGAGAATGTTCCTCGGCACACAAAGTGTTTCCTTCACAGCTCGCACCACAAAACATTACTGAGCGAATCTGGACAAACTGCCATTTCAAAAATGCTGCACGCAATAATCTGTACTCGGAAGATCGGCCTACTTAACAACAGAAGCTTCAGGATTCTTTGTCAGAGGAGGCAAGATACGTATATGAATGTCAACCCACAATGTGAAAGTAGCGTGATATTGGTAAGCTCCTCCACGCATATACTCCATACGAAATAAAGATATGGTAATACGTGTCTCTAGTCCACGGCCAGTGAAATAAAGAATGGGGAAGAAAAGTTATTAAAGCAATAGTCTAGTGGATAAAGCGGAGGTATCCGGGCCAGAATGTGGAGCGTCACCATAAATTTCAGTATCCATGCTCGGATGAACATTTCCATAATGACTTGTGCCTTCTGGAGCTGATATGAACGACGATTTACACAGGTTTATTTTCAGATAACTGTCGATCAACTAATACATATGCATATAAAATATGGCTTTCTTTGACCAACGATCTGATCGCTACCCAAACTTCCAGCCAACTTTGTTTTGTCACCTTTCGTTAAAGTTTCCTGGACAATCAGTGAGCGACCTACAGAACTATCCCAGTACGAACCCAACTGATCAATAACCTAAACAACTTTTTTATCCTTAAGGTGCTTCATCGATCTCTCATCTAAGTCGACATTGACCCACCAACTCAATGAACATTCATAAGTTTTCACAACTGATTATTCCTTATTCAGAATCCATGCAATGCAAAATAAAATTAGGAAAATTAAGAAATAAATCAGCTTTAAAGTAGCAAGCCGTGTTGTTTAACATGGGTTGAGGGTCTGCTGATGTTTCTGTGATGTACAATTAAACAGCTACCAAAGTACATTTTAATCCCACCCTGCTTTCTGTCCCCATGTTGACAAGTGATGCTTTCCTCCATGAAAGAATAAATGGTTGGGCTCTTACGTAGTACTTAGCAATTTTTCAGTCATATGACAACGAAGGGTCATTAGGTGTGTGTGCGTGTGAGGGAAATTTAATCCAGTTCAGGACAAATGAGGAAACTGATCAGAAAACGGTGCAACGGCACAAAGCACCGATCGATAAGACAAAGTTTTCGATATCATGCACTATTGTGGAAAAGTACTGATGAAAAGAAACGTGTTAAAATTTTTTTTACAACCATCTAACAATTCTTGTTTCACGCCGTAAATGATATACATACGGAACTCTTACATGTTTCTCGTTTTAAGATTCACTTTTTCTTATTTTATCACCGGAAAATTTTTGGCATTTTAACGAGACATTTTCCCAGGCAAACTGAGCTTTACTTTCGGGTACATTTAAAGTAAAATAAATTGTAGGAATTTTACATCGTATTATAGCCGAATATGTAATCTTTCTTAAGTTAGTAGGTTTTATCAAATTTTAGAACATCACTAATTTAATCACCAACTCCTTCAAACTGCGGCTCATATTTTCTTCTTTGAGCGTTCGCTTCGAGGTCGGGAAATCCTGAAGATTAAAACCGGGTGGGGTCACACCAAAGACTTTAAAAGTGGTACTTGCTGCTGCCTCGTTTGGCGCTCAGCACTGAGAGGTTACAGCAAGGAAACATGATTGGTTGGCCGGGTGTCAGTATAATGTGACTGGTGTCACATTTGGTGTCAGTAGTATATAATTGGCATTTGATGCTGCATTGGGGTGGAGGTGGGGGTGGAGGTAGAGTGAGGGTGTGTCGTTGAGTCCGCGCTCTCATAGGCGAGGCTCATGCGCGTGACCACACGTCACGCGAGGCGTGCCAAAGGACCAATGAGCGCAGCTCCTTGACGTCACGTGACGTCACGCGCGAGAGTAGCTTCAACTCCATTTCGTGCCAAAATTGACCAATGAGTGAACTCCATTTGCGCCAAAACTGACCAATGGGTGATGGTTGGGGAGAAGCAGGTGCGAGGCGCATGCGCGTGATGTCACGCGTGACCCGTGGTGTGTCGTTGAGTCCGCGCTCAGAGCGACGTTTGACGTTACGCGCGTCAATGAGCGATGTAGGTGTGTCGTTGAGTCCGCCCTGTAAGAGAGGCAGGTGACGAGCCAATGAGCGCAGATTCTTCATCTTCTTCGCGCCCAAACGGACCCATGGGTGAGCACGCGGTCTTGGCGCCTGAATTTCGTTGACCTTCGCGCTGCGCTTGCGAGGCAATGAGCGAAGGGCAGGGGGAGAGGGAGGTGTGTCGCGTGACGTCACACGAGCGAGGACCGCCAACGGACCAATGAATGCACCTCCTTGGCGCCCAAACGAACCCATGGGTGAACACGTGGTCTGGTCGCCTGAGGTGTGTCGTTGAGTCCACGCTCAATGGACATTGAGCGGAGCTCCTTAAGCTCCTTCGCGCCAAAATGGACCCATGGGTCACCACGCAGTCTTGGCGCCTGATAATGCGTGACGAATCCATGAACAACCACGCGGTCTTGGTATGTTGGGGCTCAGCAGCTCGTTCAGATCCTTTGCGCCCAATCTGACCCATGGGTAATCACGCAGTCGGTCTTGGCACCTGAATTTTGTTGACTGTTAAATGCATGTACACTGAATAATGTAGATCCGCCGTCTGGGATAGGTTCACTCACTATACATGGACACAGCGACGACACTGGACTATACCTTGCACCGGCCGCCAGCCACTTCGTCATCTGTAGCAGGGGCGGCGGCGAAGACGGAAGCAGGGTCAGAGAGCGTTCGTGGGCAGAGACCCAGACCCGGTCGATACCGCTCTCCATGCATTGTACTACGACCCCGACAGTCCAGCGGCTTACAGCGGCGTTCAGCCCTTGCTCAAGGCAACCCGGTAACATGGACTCAAAGTGAGTGGGGCCCGCGTGTCAGCTTACCCGGCCCAGCAGGGCACGTACACGCTGCAAAGTCCCAGTCGACAGCCGCTACCCTCGTAACGGAGTTGTGGTTGGGTTTATAGACCGTCAGTGGCAGGCGGGCGTGGTCCACATGGCAGCGTTTGCAAAAGAGAACAACGACAACCTTTACAAACAAGTTTTATCAGGTGGAGAAGATCCTAAAATGGGAACATCGCCGAGGAAAACTGTACTTTTGGGTGAAGATCGTCGGCTATCTACCCAGCTTTAATTCTTGGGTGCCACGGAAGTCAAACCTATTTAACCCCGAGGATGACGGGGGTGACTGTCACTCCCTATCGACCTACCTCAAGGGATCGATCAGAGGGTACAAGGTTTGCGACCATTCAATATCTACAAGGGCAATTGAACATGACGCTCCTCTGTTAGTCCGGGAAGCCTTCTCCTCCTCCGCCACCACCATCACCACCGCCGTCGCCGAGTGACATCGAGAGTCGGTTTGACAGCACTGTCCCGCGCGAGAACCTGACCTCCACCCCGCAACCCACCACGGCGTTTACCGCCGAGCAGGACGCGTCCACGGACCTACCCATCACTCCCGGTTGAAGTTTACATGATTTCCCAGTTCACCCCAACTCCACCGGCGTCAGCGACCATCGCTCCCTAAGATCACTTCGGTACTAATCACCGTTTCCACACCAGTCTATTCTTCACTCAACACGGCGCGGCGCGGCAGCAGCAGCGCCAGAAGCAGTCCGTCTACCTCGCCCACTCCGCCCGCGGTGACGGCGGCGGCAACGGCGGTGACCGCAGCGATCTCCCACACTGTACCTCACCTTCACCCATACGACCAGCAGAACTGACTCTCCCAGCTTCTCCGTGTAAGGATACTCGATGTGAGGATCCGTTTACCTGCATCGTCAGCGGAACGACAGGGTGTGGAAAGTCCGTGTTTGTGAAACGGTGGAGCACGCTCAAGCTCTCATTTACCCACCTCCGCAACGCTTCGTCTGGTGTCACGGGAAGTGGCAGCCGTTCTACACCGCGTTACCCAACGTTCAGTTTAAAGAAGGTGTGCCCGGCCCGTCAGCATTCGACCTGGAGGAGCGGACATTAGTGGTCATCGACGATTTGATGGCCGAACCGGACGAACGCGTGACAAAACTCTACAAAAAGCAGCCACCACCGCAATATCAGCGTGGTGTACATCTGGCAGACCTTCAATAAAACCAAAGATCATCGCACCATCAGTCTGAACGCACACTACTTGGTGTTGTTCAAAAACCCGCGAGACGCGTCTCAAATTACTATGATCACTAAACAGATGGCTCCAGGGACGCAGTACGTGCGCGAGGCGTTTGAGGATGCCACCGCCGAACCTCGCGGGTATTTGCTGGTGGATTTCAAGCAAGCCACACCCGATCAGCTACCACTTCTCATCCACATCTTCCCCGGGGAGATTCAGCACGCTTACCTGCCCAAGTCATAAAACTTCGTATGCACGATCTGCCGAATCAGTTGTTTCCACGTCAGCCACCCACAATGTCACGCTGGCTTCAACGTTACGGCCCCTTGATGTCCCTGCTGGTAATCCGGGTTTGCTTCGGTGTTTGTGTGAATGTGCCAAGAATGTGTTAAATGGAAACGTTCCACTATCACCGGCGCAGAAGAAGTTACAGCGGCAAAAGACGGGTCTTCGCATCTTGGTCAAGAAAAATGTTCAGCTGCATAGGAAAGGACGGATTGTTCAACGCGGTGGTCTCATTGGAGCGCGGCTCGGCTCCCTCCTAACCGCATTAAGAGCATAGCTGGGAGGTAATGCAGCACGCCAAGAAAATGGCCTTGATCGAGCCGCCGCTCTGAGATACGCTCATGCGGCCATGACCCCAGTATCTCGTGTCCTCGCACCCCGTGCCCAGTACTGTTAAAGCCCTCAACGCGCTCGACCAAGAAGTGTGGTATGTCTTAGACTCCAAAGAGGACACGCACCGCGCTAGACATCAGTCAACATTGCCAGTACGCTATTACCCAAAGACCTCGCCAAGGGCCTAACTTACATAAACATCCCTTTACTGAAGGCTCACGCCGGTGATTTGAAGTTCAGTTTCGATGATGTGCACCGGAAATACACCCTGCGGAAAAAGCTGGGGCTCAGTATTAGCCCGCGTCTGAAGCAGCTCAGGAATTTACTGCACGATTGGTTCATGGGGCGGGCGAATCTGCCGCATATCGGTGCCGAGGATCGGTGCCACCACACCCACGCTGTACGCGTACACGGACATTGTCGCACCGCGTGTGGTGGGAGACATGCTGGCGCCGCTGCTGCGGCTGGTCACCACGAAAGGAAAATACGGGCAACAAATCTCCAAGACCTTTCAACACGTGCGGCGCAAGCATTTCTCGAGTGATGCAGGCCAACCCGTCGCATTTGAACGCGATGAAGTGGTGCTGACAGTTCACTTTCGACAGCGGCCCGCATTATCTTTGCAATGTGCGGCGTAGACAACCCTGCCAAGTACCGATCCTACATCGACTATTACACCAAACAAGCTGGCAGAGGTGGGTTGCCTGTGTTTCGGGGTGCAGTTGTAAAGCGAGGCCACGGATTGCTCGACCGTTTCATCAAAACAGCGCAGCCCTTGTTAAAGCCTGCTGCGCGAGCGTTGGGAAAAACTGCGTTACGTGCTGGACTGAAAGTTATGGACGACGTGTGGAACGAGGGAGTGCTGGTGAGCCAGGCGTGGAAACAACGAGCCCTGGAGGGAGGAAGACAGCTGGTGGCCAAAGCCGATGGATATGACCAGCGCAGGATGCTGAGTAAGATGAATGGGGCGAGAGGGGTGTCTATAAATCGGAAGGTCCGACGCACCGCTCCCACTCGTCACCTGCACGCAGGACCAAGATAGACGCGCCGCTACAACTGGTCCTCACCTGCCCATTGGGCCCAGAAGACGATCGCTCTCCCGCCAACGTCGACGCACAAAACCACGCTCCGCACCAAATATTTTTAGCTAACGCTATGGCTCTCCCCCACGCCGAGTGTTGCCCTTGGTCAGTTATGACTTTGATTTGTGGATCTTATCCCCTGCCGTGTTTTTTCACGAGTATAATCGTTCTGTTTTGTTAAATTCGCCATTATCAGTACTTTCCCGACGAGATGAAACGCTAGTTTTTCGCCTTATTTCTGGACATGTGTCTACAAATACCTATTTATTTAGAATGAATCTGCACCCATCTGGGTTATGTGATATATGCCTAGTTAACGATGATATCGCTCATCTCTTATTTACGTGTACTCGGCACTCTAACGCTCGCCGTGTTCTTTACCGGGACTTACGCTCCATTGGCCTTCGGCATTTTACCTTAGCATCTGTTTTAAATCCTAAAACGAACCGAAATAAGACTTTCCAGGCCCTGGCCAATTTTCTTAGCAGATGTCGTCGTTTTTAATAATCCGTAGTATACAGAATATAACACTCATATGATTGTATAAATATAATTTGCCTGAGTATTATTAATTATATGAAGGTATATTTTTAGTGTTAACATGGTTGGATCGGCCTATCTGTCGCTTTTATAGTGGTTGTTGTCGTTTTTACCCATACAGAACTGATACGAGCTGACGCTTCTACTGTTTTTGTCCAGGTATTATCTATGTATTCTGTTCAGCTCTTCCTATACTATACTCTGTGTTCCGTATTTGTTATAACATCTTGAGTGTTCTAACGCCCACCTTTCCCAAAAATCTCTTTAACCCATGTACCTACCCCTCTTGTACTGTAAGTATGGATTGTATAACTACATTAAGTAATGGTCATCATAGTGAATAATGATCCCTTACAATCACTGATTTTTTTCTTTTAGTCATCAAGCCCAAAATTCGTCAGCTATAATGCTACAAATGTTACAAGCTACAATGTCCATAGCACTAGTATTGAAATTTTTTTTTGTTCTAAATAATATACTCTTCCTTTATATATTATCCAGGTTAAAAGCACTTTCAATGACGCCAAGTTTTGGCGCGCATCGGCCCTTTGGGCCGGAAAAGCGCCGGTGCAAATCAATTCCCCCCCCCCCCTGCCAAGACCAGCGTTCGAGAAGGTCGCTGGGATGCCTACAGTCCCATCACCAGACTAGGAGACGTGGGGCCCATGGAATTTCGCATTACTAACGCGGACAGTGACACTTACTTGGACTTCGCCAACACCATGTTGTACGTGAAGGGAAAAATCATCGACGGGGAGGGAGAGGTTGTGGAGGTCGGCAAGAGTGTAGGTACGACTAAACCGTGGCTGCATTCGCTGTGGCAACAGGTCGATGTATCCCAAACTCATCACAGTTTCCAACAACATGTACGCGTAACGTGCTCACTTGGAGACGTTGTTGTCTTACGGCATAGAGGCCAAGAGCACCCAGCTCTCCTCGTCTTGTGGTTCACCGACACCCCAGGGAGGTTTGACGAGGCGGATGAGACCAATATGGGGTTTGACAAACGGCTGCAGCTCACGGCCCAAAGTCGGTCGGTTGACATGCTGGGGCGTCTGCACTACGATATGTTTCTGCAACGGCGTCACCTGCTGACCGTCCGTATCCGTCTCACCCCGGTCAAGGGCGCATTTGGAAGAGGTGTTGATCTTTGTGCGCAAAGTCAAAGTCACTAGCGGTGTTCAACTGATGCATTTGAAAGCGTTGGCCCCTGCCAAGTACCCTAACCGCCGCTTGCTGACCAAGTATTTCTCCGTGACCAAAGACCACAACGAACCGAAGCTATTTCTGGGCGGCTTACCGACACGTTTGGTGGTGGGATGGGTGAGGAGCACGGTTTTCCACGGGAGCTACGCTAAAAACCTGTTTTATGTCCAGCACTTTTATACAAACTTCGTCGCTTTGCATGTCGGCGGACGTCAAATTCCTGCCAAGCCCCTGACACCCGGCTTTGAGACCGGAAAATTTTGTCAGAACGTACATGAACCTCTTTACCAACACGGGGAAAGTGTTTCACGACGAGGGGAACTCCATCCATCGCGCCGCGTTCGCCGAAGGCAACACGCTGTTTTGTTTCTACTTGCCCCCCCCCCCCCCACACCTCCACGACGATCACCAACTGAACCTGGTCCTGAAAGGTGATTTGGGCCTGGAGATGTGGTTTGCCAGGTCCCTGCCAGAAACCATTAACGTAGTCTGCTACGCCAAATTCAACAATATCATAGAAACAGACGAAAACCGAAACGCGCTCTGTACCTTCGCCAGTTGAAAAAAACAAAAACAACATGGACACGGTGCAATTGCGACGTGTGCTACAGTCGGACGGCAGGGAGAAGTCGACGCTCGGGACCACCTCCCTCACCAAGTGACCAACACACCCTGGGCCTGCGTCATCAACACCGACACATGCCTCCGCCAGGGACAGCATTGGGTAGTCGTCTACGTAGACGTGTGCCCAGACCCATCCCGTCTCCGGGGAGAACACTTTGATTCGTACCGCGGACCTCCACCCTACGCGCACCTGACTCCCACCGCTCCACACCGATATCACCGTTTGTGTCAAGCAGAGGACACACCAATGGGCGTGGACTGATCGGCGGCTAAAGAATCTTGACACGGCCGTTTGTGGACAATATCGCGTGTATTACTTAACTCAGCGGACTCGAGGTTGTCCTATGGACACGTCGCGCACGACATACGATAACGACTTTGTTATGTGTTCGATTGGGCGGACCGCGAGTTTGGGGTCCAGCCCCCCCCCCCTTTTTCTATCACTCCACCAGCTAGTGAGCTGTGATAACGTTCTTTCCATGTTTTCATTTTTGTGTTTTTCCCTGTTCGACATGTTATGAAATAAAAATAAATAAAGAGAAAAGGACACTGGCATACAGTGATTTTTATGTAGGTGGTGCTCACATCGCCCGGCAGTACTTTGCGCTTCCCATAAAAAGAAGTGAAAGCGTCTTTGTGCTGTGTGTAGGAATACATGTTGTTTCCCCGCATACGCATACCTCGATTTACACCACTGGCGCTTTGGTGGTTGCGTACCACGGAGAGGAAAACGTCCTAACGCCTTTGCAGGAGAGCTTGTCTTTACTGTTCGACTCCCAGCCATAGCAATAGTATGTCTTCGATCACAAACTGAAGATAGCGTCACCAGTCCCCTCGACTTTGAAGAGCCCCGGCGTACGTTTATCAAAGTCGTGGTGGTCGCGTCGAGGTAACCATTTGTTCCGCTCCTCCTCGTATACCGCCCGCAGCTCAGGTTTAAACAAGGATTCCAAGTCCGGGTCAGACGAGGCCACGTACGCGGACTCCGTGTCCATCTCGCAGTAATGCCAGTAAGACTTATAAAAAAAACGAGTCATGAAATTATAGTAAAACTAACGTACGGAGTTTGGCATACTGGTACACCATACATCCTATTTACAATGGTAGGTTGTAACGAATCGTCCTCTTGCTGCTCACCACCTCGAAAGTTTCGTCATCGATTTGGTCGCGGTACGACACCGTACACTCTCCAGTAGCTTGTGCGTATTCGTCAGGTAACAGCTTTTCACATCCACATGCCGGTCTTGGTTTGTGACTGTTTTGCCATAGCCGGAATTCCCCCAACAACTTCATCGTTTCCCCGATGAGAGCCTTGGAAGGTTCAGCGTCCCCTTCTCGCCGTGCTTGGGTGACGGCGCCCGCAAATGTTTGGAAGGCTCGCTCGGGCGTGCACTCCATCACTAGGTAGACGCGGGTCACTACCAACACGTAAGCAAGGTACCATTGCAGGAACAGAGTGGCCAGCAGAATTTTCGTGCCGATCATTCTCCCGAATAGCATTCAACTGAAACCGGGCATGATGTCATTCACCCGCGCGAAGTCCGTTGGGTCTATGTCCTCCTGGCTCACATCGATGTTTTTTTAAATATGGGTGGACATTCCGCAAAGTCTGCTTTCAGATGGTCCGGCACGCGGAAGTCGCATTCGACGAAGCCAAACACATGGCCTTGGACGACAGCCTCCAGCAGTTGAGCCAGCGTCTTGGGCTCTTGTTGTGACGGGAGTAAGCCGTGCTTCCACAGGAAGGAGCAGAAGGCCGGGTTCGTTTTCCGTAGGCCGAGAAACTCGAACTCTCGTATGGATTTTAGCTCGTAACCCTTCGACTGGACGTACGCTTCGTTGTTGTCCACTTCCCGGGGCAAGCCTTGGGGTGTCAACCCTCGCCGGTCGTTGTAGTGCAGCTCACCCTGGCGTGGGTGATTCAGGTGACAGCTGTGGTAGTGGTAATAGTAACCGCGGAACTGGAAGACGGTGGGAGGTCCGTCGATGTGGGCAAACCCGTCTACTGGGAGTTGCCTATCATCGACTTGTTTCTGCGTATGGTTAAGTCGGTGGCGGATGGGTGTCCCCAGCTGATGCGACTGCCATTCCAGCCATTTTTCAGCCAGACGCGTCGCGGAGCAGGAGGGACCGAACTTCTCCCCGTCACGTTGCCATGGGATGTAGTGACCCGCCGGCATGGGTGAGGCAAGGCAGGCCTAGTATAATGCGTTAGCATCGAACCCAACGATCCGCTGACAGAAGTTACCTCCCGCGTAAAGGAGCTGAAGGAGCTGGGCTCATTGATCCGTTGGAGCGCCTCGAGCACGGACTCAACGACACACCCTCACTCCACCTCCTCCCCCACCTCCTCCCAATGCGACATCAACTACCCTTTCTATACTACTGATGTCTTCGTCATGATACTTCAGTGACAGCAGGACTTACATGACATGGACTCGCCCTGCCACAAGAAGACACAATATATGTAAACACAACTAATGGCTCCTCGTCATCAGATGACTGAAAAATTGTTACGTACGAGGTTAAACCCCAAGCATACATACATGCATATTTTCTTGACATTTCAAGGAAGACCAAAATCCTCTAAAGCCCTCTTGGCTGAAACTTTTCGCAACATTCACAAATTCACACGACACAACGCGGAAATGCCATTAAGCTGAATTTTAGTTCCCTATACTTCATTCCATTTCGTATTAAAAATAATATATATGCCTACAGGGTACTTGGATATATACACCATCGACCACTCTTTACACATTCAGCTGAATTCAATATAGATTTCGTCTATTCCATTCCTTCACGTGAATTTTCCAAGTCCATGGCGATTTAATGCCGTTAAGCACCACAACCTTCATTGGCCCGATCTAGTAGCCGCTCCCTGAACCGGCCTGTCGCTGACCGAATCTCATTAGTCAGATCTAGTAGCCGCTCCCTAAACTGGCCTGTCGCTGACTGGATCTCTTTAGTCAGATCTAATAGCCGCTCCCTGAACCGGCTTGTCGCTGACTGGATCTCTTTAGTCAGATCTTATAGCCGCTCCCTGAACCGGCTTGTCGCTGACCGAATCTCATTAGTCAGATCTAATAGCCGCTCCCTAAACTGGCCTGTCGCTGACTGGATCTCTTTAGTCAGATCTAATAGCCGCTCCCTGAACCGGCTTGTCGCTGACTGGATCTCTTTAGTCAGATCTTATAGCCGCTCCCTAAACTGGCCTGTCGCTGACTGGATCTCTTTAGTCAGATCTACTGGGCGCTCTCTAAACTGACTCTCGCTTAGTGAGATCTGGTACCTGCTCCCTATACCGGCTTTGCCCTAACAGACTGGCATGTCTGTTAAGAAATGAATTAAAGAGACATTCCGGCGAAAGAAATTCAGATTTTTTGTGTTGTTTCTGCTAAATACAAAAATGAGTTGCATTTGACTCCTACCTAAGCCTACCGGGCCAATATTTTCCAAAATATATCAATTAATAGAATTATAAGGAAATCCGTCACTGGTCTAAACTGTCCGCCCGACGACAAAACATGCAAATATGGCGACGCAAAGATTCTCACAATTCTCGCTCGTGGATCTCACAGATAGATTGTTAGCGAATTATAAGTCTGTAGTAAACTAAATACAGTCTTCCTTTCTATCGATAATGTTTTATGAAATATTCGTAATTCCCAACGATTTGTGCAGCAGAGCTGCAATGACATGGTGGGTCGCATAATTACAACACAATATCGTGTCTGACATTTCAAGTTCGCTGAACATCGCCTGCCGCCTAGACAACAAGGGTAGGTAACTGACTTAAAAAGTAAGCCTTTTCAAAATACAGCGAGTTGAGTGAGTTGATTGTCAAAGGGAAACTTCCGGATAAAAATGAACATTCCACTGTTCACTCAAAGTCAGATACGCATCAGTAGACATCTGGAAGTCTCAAATTTATGTAGACGACTTTTAAAATGTCAACACAATTTTGTCGACGTTGGCGGTATGTCCCTTTAACAAAGCAAAGCTATAGCTCTTGGACGTCTTATAACGAAATAAAGTGTATAACGAATGGCATGATGCCAAGAGTACAGTTGATAAAACCAAAACCCAATGATAGCACACTGGAGACAACGGTTAACCTAAACACGTATTCGACGACAATTATTGGATTTTTTACGACGCGGTTGCCATGGCGACCGTATCGGTATTGCTTACGCATATGCATGTGATTACGACATATTCGTTAATAGATACGTCTCCTTTTTTGGCCTCTTTTAAGATGAGATTCTTTTTTCGTGGGTACCAAACAACAAAACTATATAAAAAAAAGTCATCTGAACAAATTTTAAAATTATTTTTAAGAAAACGCAAACACCTTACAAGGTCATTTCGCAGTGTCAAATCCCCACGTCTCCGCTTTCACACATGATCATGGTTAGGGCAGTGGAAAAAAGCGGTAAAAGTGATCACATACAAAGATACAAATAAAACCTCTGGTTCATTTAATCCAGTGAGTGCCGCATAAACCTCTGTGTGTAATAAAGTCTGCCTAATATTAATTTTCAATAACAGAAACAGTATTTTCCGAGAAGAATCGCTCCCCGTAAGCAGACGTATGATAGTAAAACATCTCGACTCCGTTCCAACTGTCTGGCAGAGAAGTGAAACATGTAGTAAAATGGCATTAACTCGTGCCGAGATTTTGCGTTTCGGATATCCATGCTCTAAATATATCACGCTTTCTGCACCTTTATTGGAAGGGGACTGGCTGTTATTCAGTCTGATGATGTTAAAAATCTTCTCATTACAAAGTTTTACAAACGTAAACGCATTACAGCAAGAAAAAAAATACATTGTAGAAGAACACGAGACACAGACTTGAACATTTCCAGTGGACATGACAGTACACCAGACAGGTAAGACTTGTACATTTCCAATGGACATGACAGTAAACCAAACAGGTAAGACTTTAACATTTCCAATTGACCTGACTGTACACCAGACAGGTAAGACTTTAACATTCCAATTGACCTGACTGTACACCAGACAGGTAAGACTTGTACATTTCCAATGGACATGACAGTACACCAGACAGGTAACTGTTAATTACTTTTCGGACATCTCGGAAAGTTTTCAATAATGTAAGAACAACACAGTTTTGGTGTAAGGCATCTGATCATGCGGATTCATGTTGCCCTCTTTAGGAATAGAAAATACATTTGGATAAAAATCCAATGTTAGTGTGTGTAAGTTAAGTAGCCTATAATAGATGTGGTTAATGCATAATAGTTTTGGAATTTTTCAAGAAGAAAAGGGATAACAGCTCAGAAATCGGCCCCCTATGTCTATATTTTTTATTCATTTATTTATCTCATTTCACTCCACAACGACCACTAAGATGATGGGAGGAGCCCGGGGGAAACATTCCCACGTAAGACCGGAGCAAAACCTATAATTTTAATATCCAGCGATTAACTATTTAGATTCTTAACTAGATGCCAGATTAACGTTCACCTGTACAAAATACACTGCTAATAAGGTGTCAGTTTTAATTTCACCTGCACAAAATACACTGTTAATCCGGTGTCAGTTTTAATTTCACCAGTACAAAATAAACGGTTAACCGGATGCCAATTTTAGGTTTACCTGTACACAGCATACACTCTTGACCAGGCACTATTTGCAGTTTCATCTGTACATATTACAATTTTAATCAATTACTAGTTTTAGTTTCACCTGTAAAAATCGCACTCTTATCCAATTTAGATTTACCTGTAAGTCTACATAATCATAAACACAGAAACTCAGGTGAAAGTGTGAGTTTGGATAGTATCTTTGTGTTCGGAAATATTATCAACGACAGGTGGCTACGATTGCAGCCAATGCACGAGGATACATACTCATGGTGGTAGAAAGAAGTGTAGTTCAATCATGTTTTGAATAAAAACTCGTGCAATATAAGTATTTTCGACCGTTTTATTCTTTAAGTCAATTAGTACTGGGGCCGATTCTACAAAGCCATGTATAAGTTAAGCCAAAATTTAAAATACAATTTTAAAGATTATTTTTAGGACCTAGTACTTAAAAGACTGACCACCTCAGAAATGTGGTCTTGAAAAGTGTCAAAATTTCAACGTCCAGTACGAAGAAGTAAGCATTGAGAAGAAGTTTTAAAATTTGACTTAAGTCAGAAATAGCTTTGTGGAATCGGTCCTTGATCCGGTCAGATCGTGTAGTACCTATTGTAACCAAAATAGTTCACTAATACGGCGGTGGGATGGATAATACTAAACTGAATGAAGCTTGCCCTTTAAAGAAAAAGCCAACGCTATGCATCAATACGATTTAAAAAGCGCACCTTTTTACTTTTGTGATGTGCAATAACGATATCGCAGTTCAAAGTAACCAAAATCGCGCACATTAAGAAGTTCGCAGGTGCCAGTTTTAACATATCATCTGAGAGTTATTTCTATAACCCGAGAGCGCAGCTGTTTCTGCTGACGTGCGAGCACTTTTTTGCCGTTTAGCCGAAAGAGTGTGAGGTGCAGGTGACACGAAATTGTATTTCCGGTGTCTGTAAAATGGCGTACCCAAAGGCCTAGTAAGAATTACAGATTAAAAGTTGATTTATACAGTAACCAACCACGCCTGAAGAAAAAACTCGCCGTGGCCGTTTAGATGTGCTTCCACAACTCTTCCAAAATAACTCTTTGGATATTTTACTTGTTGTGCCTGTCTTTTTTTTTAACCTCCCTAGGGGGCTTGTTTCCACCTTCACCGTTTTAGGGGTAATGCTGGCAATAAGCGGTCCACAGCGCTCTTAGCTGGTCTTACACGTAGTTTGTTACAGCTTCGGTGACCTGATGGTTAGAGCGTCCTCCTGGAAGTCGGGAGACCTGGGATCAAACCTGAGTCAGATCATATCAAAATCTTGGTATTTGTTGCTGTCTCGCTTGGCGGACTGCACTAGTTAGTGTTGTGTTTGCATATTATATTGTGTACTTAAATCACTTACTATGTACTAAATGCTCATTACGCAAGAGATTTCACGTGACAGATTTGTCTGACGTCACCTGTTCCCTTTTGTCTTAGAGAGTATGCAGATGAATACAGATGGCAGTCTGAATAAGGCCCTGGGCTCCATTGTCCCTACCTTCATATCGACCATCATCCGAGGTCGGATACATAACAGTTAGCCCGGTGACAGCATAATGTGACTAGGTTGGGTGTCATGTTCTGTGTCGTCCGCATGATACTTCAAGGTTGAAGACACAGTATATGTACGCACACCTACATATACATATACTCTTGTTCGTAATATGACTCAAAACTTGTTAAATACGATGTAAAATCCAAATCACACATACACTGAACGTAGTTTGTGTGAAATCACTTGCCTTACACGACTATACAACGTAAAATCTGTAATCCCTCAGGTCAAAATCCGTGTGTCACACGTGGAAAGTTCGTCAGTTAATAGTCAAGGGCTGGTGGCTTTCTCCAAGCACTCTGGTTTCCTCCACTAATGAAAGTGATGGTCGTTAAGTGAGTAGTTGAAAATTATTGTTGAACGCCAAGCGAATAAATGTAATCCATGTCAACACCGGCCAAACTGTCTACACAAGACACGCCTCTGAAGTTATATTTCAGCCTTTCTAATTTTGATAGTCACGATAAATTTATTTATTTATTTCATTGGTGTTTTACGCCGTACTCAAGAATATTTTCCACTTATACGACGGGGGCCAGCGTTATGGTCGGAGAAAACCGGGAAGAGCCCAGGAGAAACCCACAACCATCCGCAGGTTGTTGCACGACCCGATAGCATCGAATAAAGTTTTCTTCGTTAGGAAAGGAAATAAATGAACCCCTCTCCTTGTATATTATTTATTTCTTTATATGTGCTATCTGTATATCCCAGGAATATTTTCCTGATAAGGCGGAGGTGAGGTTTATGGGTGGGGAATCCGCCCTTAGCCAGGTAAATGTATGATCAACCGCTTGACACAAAGCCCGCTGTCAAAAAACCCGAACTTGTTTTGAACACCCAATACTTCTGTCCAAGGGGTTTGTAACCACCTTCCCGCAGAACCAGTCGTACTGTTTTTTTTTTTTTTGTTTTTTTGTTTTTTTTTAATATGGTTATCGCACAATGTCCCAAACGCATGATATAACAACTAGATTACTTATGACTTCTTGTACAAGTCAGTCTGCCTGTACGATACCACAGTCTGTTTACTTTGGCAAAATACGGCAAGATACACCCAAATATCAATTCCGTAAAATAACTGCTCTATCATCTGCATTTCTTTAATGTCTCTGTCACGCTGAGTGTGTAACGAATGGCGCCCTCAAGCATTCGACATGAAAAAATGAATTTCATTTTTCACACGAATACGTATTTATTACAAGGCCTGATTGCTTACTGCACAACCCAAGTGCAGCCTTGCATTTTAATTATATTTATATGTACTGCCCTAGGCATATCCATCTGTGTACTTTAGCGACAATCTTGTGCTTTTCACATCTGTCACATCTGAACATTTACCCCTACAATATCAGCTACGGCGCTGCAGATATACCGATTTCACGACTACTCAAGGGAGATCATCGAGCAATGCCGTTACAGACTATATGCACACTATTATCTTCCCTTGAACAATAAAACTTATAGCGTCTTTAAAATGTGTTCTTAAATACAGATTCAAACTATGAAGAATAAATTCTTTTTTGTTTGGAACCTCTGGTTTTTGATGAAGTTTAATAAATTTGATACTAGGCCTACAGGTCACGAATTGGACATTCTGTTTATCCCATAAATGGGGAATCGAAATAAAAATACCAAAGTGTGCCTCGAAACAGCGAGATTATTTTTTGTCTTGTTCCTCTGTTTACAGGAGTGCAAAGTAATTTAAGGGTGTGCTGTTAGTCAGTCGTCCTCAGACCAAATGGCAGCGTTTCTCTGCAGGATGAAGTATACATGTTTGCCCCAGAAAAGAGTTTAACTTCGGAATTGCTCTTATTCACCAAACGTTGGAGGATTTTTTTTTTACACAATTAAAACTGAGTATTTCGTTTCGCCTCCTTTTTGTCCTCAAATATACAGGTAATCGGGTACTTTCAGACAATCGGCATATATAGATAGGCCTACCTACCTTGACGGTGGTTCGATGTTACACTGCGAACGTCGGTTTGATTTCTCAATCCACAAGTTTCAATGGCAGGATTAGTTTTGAAAGAGGGTTAGCCGATGAAGATTTTGGCATTTCTTTGACATCCGTTGACTGGTGTAATTCAGTGCATATCGAACATTAGGATAAGTTCAAGTTGTAGGTGAAATTTTCCTGTAAGACAACATATCTATTTATTTATTTCATTGGTGTTTTACGCCGTACTCAAGAATATTTCACATATACGACGGCGGCCAGCATTATGGTTGGAGCATACCATGTTGAGCCTGGGGTTGGACGACGTATGAACATGTGCCAGGCTCTACGTGCTATGTTGGGTCCGACCTGATGGGCTAGCATTTTGTTTAGAAGTATACTAACTCAGCAAAGAAACTGTGTCTGGGTATATTTAAGCGTATTTCTTTCTTACATTTAAATGCATGTGTAATTGTTTCTTTTTCAGGCGAAAGAGCAACTTGTTTTTAATCAAGAGGCCGCACATGGTCGTTAGTAGTGCGTCTTGAAAGGCGTTTGCACGCCGACATACCAGAACGGAGAGGATCCCTGACGTTCTGAAAATTTCTGTGACGTCGGGCACGAGCAGCAATCGTGTTGTGGCAATGCATGGGCCTTGCAGTTTCATGTTGCGTTAATCCTGGGGCAAGCATACCAAACAGCTTACGTTCACTTAAATTATTGTCTTTTAAATTGAACTGTTGAACGTTCTAACGAGGCATAATTAATGCAGACAAAAGAATCACCACGTGGTCCATACTTTTCATGCAAGACGTGATGCTTCCGTCAGGGTGTTTTAATATTTGAGTCCACGCCTTTCCGATTACAATGTGACCAAACAAAGGCATATACTGTCTTCGAGTTTTCATGATTTGCCTCTTACAGTGTAGTATAGCCCTCCGTACATTTCGGTCATATATCATCGTTATTCTACAGAAGTACGGATTTGTCACTACCATAAGAAACGTACTGCTTTACTGAAACATCATGCCGATGAGCTATGCACAGATCCAGGTGATAGATAATATCGACATGGACACCAATGTGACCAGCTATTGTTAGTGATGGAAGATATATGTGACAAGCAATCATTACTGCAAGCTGTGTGTGCCAAGCAACCATATAAAGACTACTCAAGCTATGACCTTGAAAATTGGTCAGTATATTAACAAAATAATGCCATTTGAATTTCTGAAGTTTGAAAGGGTTTGATCAAAGGGTAATGGAGCAATGCAGCATCAAAGTACGGCCCAGTTTTATGGCCACCCGATATACTCCCATGATGTGACTAACTGTTGTATGCGTATCGGCTTACCTGCATACATGGGGGGTGTATAGGCCAATATTTATCCAAACTACTCTGCATCTTTAACTAACGGACAAACATCACCTACAACTATTTCCATAAAAGCTGGAAAACAATTTCTTTTCAAAAATCAACTTTAATAACAATCGAATCGGTAACAAATTGCAATAATTAAAACATAAAATCGCATTTCTGTTAAACGTTAAACCACCGCCGACACAATTATATCGTAGCATAAAGACTGAGGGTACAGAAAGACAAGGTAATGGAAAACACGATTTGTTACAGACAAATAGTCAGTGTTAGTCAGTGTGGATACAGAAAGACCAGGTAAATAGTGTGTAGAGTAAGACAAGGTAATGGAAAACACGATTTGTTACAGACAAATAGTCAGTGTGAGTCAGTGTGGATACAGAGAGACCAGGTAAATAGTGTGTAGAGTAAGACAAGGTAATGGAATACACGATTAACTACAGACAAATAGTCACATTCACAATGTATTGCTTGTTACTCGTTGGCAAATAATCACCCTGTATGCAGTATACATATGGATTTTAGTCATAACAAAGTGTTTCATACATGCGAGTAAAATGATTGTTCGGCACCCCATCACGGTACAGGTCTGTCTTTGTAAACAAATATCACAGATGCCCATATGTAAAACAATCCTCAGAAAGATATTCTGCATGGTATTGATATTCATTTCTACGTCCAAGGAACCGTAGACGAAGTACAGACGAAAAATAGATAAAATACTATAAACAAGTATGTTATCAAACGTTTAGGATATTGAAAACATGCACTGTTGTAAAGCCACCGGTATAATATAGGAATTAACAGTAGTTTAATGGTCATCACTGTCGTCCAGTTATGTTATCAAACGTTTAGGATATTGAAAACATGCATTGTTGTAAAGCCACCGGTATAATATAGGAATTAACAGTAGTTTAATGGTCATCACTTTCGTCCAGTTATGTTATCAAACGTTTAGGATATTGAAAACATGCATTGTTGTAAAGCCACCGGTGTAATATAGGAATTAACAGTAGTTTAATGGTCATCACTTTCGTCCAGTTATGTTATCAAACGTTTAGGATATTGAAAACATGCATTGTTGTAAAGCCACCGGTATACTATAGGAATTAACAGTAGTTTAATGGTCATCACTGTCGTCCAGTTATGCTGACATTCATGCAGCATGAAGCATGCCACAAATTAACCATGAAGTCTTGCATATATCCTCTACCTTGAACTTTAACATATATATAGCGTGTGGTATACGTTAGGGTCTGGTGTCTTTAAACACATTTTAATATAAGCTTTTCTGTACAATGTAGCGCTCTATGAGATTAAAATAATAATAGCTTCGAAGTATAGGATGCGTCCAAATTATTACTGGTATACGTCAATAGAGGATTTTGCAACTAGAAGGTTAATGAAGGATTTGCCGAAATTATCACCATCTTTATATAAAAATGTTAACACAGAGGATGTATCCGACTTAGGATAATGTAAGAGGCTGACTATGTATATATACGTCCTGACATATTGTCTGTATGGATGAATAAGGAATCCTTGTCCCATTATACATAAGCCAGCATCCAATGTTCACCCTTCAACAACAATTCAGTCCCCATGTCTACATCATGCACATGTAAACAAACTCATTCCCCATGCAAGATGAACTATTTTACACACAGGCAGGATACAGTCTAGTCTTAGCAGCTGGACAATTTCTCTCCGCCAATATTCCACAAAACTTCGTAAATCACTTTTTCTAAACTTTCCCCGTACAACACATCGCCTGGTTGACTATAGTGGCCCCATGTCGAAAATCTCGTGTATGGCTGTTAGAAATGCACATGTCGAGAAATGATTGACTGCCACGAAGGAATAAATTGATGACTCTTTACCCCCGACTAACGTTGTTCCATTGATTCACAGATGACTTTGGAGCCAATGATTCCACTGGGGCCTTGATGGGATCACTACTGTCTCAAACTGAACCTCAAAGTTACTAAAAAGTAAGGCCCGAAGTATGCCTTGAACTAACAGACTTTTTATGCTAACAAATAAATAATTTAATTTCAATAATTAAAAGCATTCTTTTGTACATAGATCTAATCACCCATTATTAGAAATCACACAGCACAGTGTGATATTTCTCTCACACATATCCACCGATGCGGAATGTTTTACAAGGCATATATAGGGACAAAGGCAGAAAACCCCCTTACAATGAGTCAGCAAAGCTTGACATCTACTGCCAAGAGTAGCAGGTGTTAACAATTTAAACTTGTGAACTTTACGCCCGCCAGGTATTATCATACAATGGGTATACAGTGAAATATTAAAACAATATCATCGTCCTACAAACATGGGTGGACACATCGCGTAACCTTTGATATGACTTATACAGATAGGAGTAGATTTCAGATTTCAGTGCACATCGCCTAGCGGCCTATAACCTTGACTACAGTGGTCGCGTGTCGAAAATCATGTCTGCACGTTAGAAACGCATACGTGGAAAAATAATTGCATAGGTGCAAGAAATGTTCTTGTAGGCCTATAAGTAGATAATAACACCTAGTCTGATTTACATTTACACTATAAAACTGAAACGCTTCCTTTCTAATTTCTGTTTCGCATCAACGGCTACGTGGACTTCGTGTGGTTCTTATCACAATTTGACAACTTTATGTCATAACTGCTTCAGTATAAAGCTCACGTTATTATATTTCATTATACATCATCTATACAACAACACCGACACATTTAAATCACGTGGCTTTTTCCTATACTT
Source organism: Liolophura sinensis (assembly GCF_032854445.1). NCBI lineage: Eukaryota > Metazoa > Mollusca > Polyplacophora > Chitonida > Chitonidae > Liolophura > Liolophura sinensis. Next base: position 54,938,815 of record NC_088302.1, on the reverse strand, counting down.
TACATAAAGCCCTAATATGGCTCAGTGCAATCACATAGCACAAAAGCGGTTTCACTGTAAAAAGCGTTCAATAGCATTTTCTATTTATAGCATGTGCAATGCTCTCTTTTGGAGATTTTTCAGATTCAGCACGAATGTGTGCATGGGAAAAAATACTGTAACAAAACGTCAATAACATCTGGCTACGTGCATCAGCATGGATACATTTAGCCAATTCATTATTCAGTTTACACCGAGTTACGACAGGCGTCGATCGGGCATCTCTAGTACCCGTTGTGGACAAAAGTATAACACTGCAGATAATATTTAACTAATAATATACCAGACACGCATATAAAGCTAACAATTATAGCTACACCAGTATGCATGGAAATAATGCTTCCATAGTTAATACTTAAAGACAGAGAAATAACGAAAATTAACATGCAGTTACCATCATAACTACCGGCACACATAAATAATATTTAGGTTTTTAAGTTATTTTCTGAGGGCACTTAAAGCAGTCGTTATAAAGACAATAACGTAAGATTCGATTGGTTGCTGGGAGGTGATAAGTGAAACTGATACAGTTTGATGCTCAAAATGTAATTACGCAGTCTGAAGTATGAACTGTTTCAATGTAATTGTAAAACCACACATGGTCCTCATTCAAGCTGAGTGGAAACAAAAATACAGTGTGTACTGTTCCAATAATGAATTAACTTCATACTGGCTCAGTATAGTTAACTTAAAAGTTGTCTTTGAAAAAGACGTTAACATGAGCTTTCGTCACATTACATCCAACAATACAAGTGCTGAATGGGTTTGGGGCCTGTGGGACGGGTGATTTAATTAGACTAGAATACATGAGTTCAGTAGCTACTAGGACTAAAAAATCGACTTAGGCCTATAGCCTGCGTGTATTTTGTACTGCATGCATTCTGTCATGTTGTCAAACACGTGGTCAGTTAAGCTCACGTCAATGGGTGGGCACTACGTGCAAGTTTGACATACTTATGAAGTACTAGTCACACCGGTTCTGAGGCACGTACTAGTATAATCCGACCACTTACATACATCTTAACTAATCCAAAGGTCGCAGTTAAGACTTTGTGGGTTTTGTTAAAAGCAAAAATTACGGCGATTCGAAGCTTCCGGAAAGGTCCACGTTGGTGATTTGTGGTTTTGCACAACTGAGTACAAAAGTTGTCTCCCATTATTTTGAACATACGGTAAAGTGCTGTGAAAGCCGTAACCTGGGATTATCAATCTAAACGTGAGGGACCAGCGTATGGCATGAAAGCCACAGGTCTCACTATGGTTATTGACAGGATTTAGTAGGAGCTTTGTAAGCATGAGGCTTTGTTGGTGGTGTCGCATGTAAAACATCCACATCCGGGTTACTCAACATGCTCTAGCAGACTTTCATACCTGGCTTAGGAAAATGTCGTTCAACTCCTCGTTAAACCTCGCGCGACTATGGCGTAAGGCTGGACTCATTCTCAGCCACTAACACAGTACTCCAACAACTACACAATTACAACTACATGCCCCTGTATGACCATGAGTAAACGTCATGCTTAATCTCGCCATAAAAATGTGTTAACGTGGAAAAACCTAGTTTCTCTCTTTAGCTCCTTTTTATTTATTTATTTTTTTTCAGGTTTTCTTATTTAATCCTTTTTAAACTTAATATTTTTTTTGATATCCACATAAATACGAAACGTACCTTATTAAAATCGATTTGTCTTCAATTCTGGCCTTTTCACAAATCGTTATTTTTTTGACGTGCAAGTGTTGACAAATTATTAAACAGTCCCATACACATACAGCTGCTGTGGGATAATGAAGAGACGGTTGACAAGTTTAAGTGATGATCTCGTGGCTTTTCTCACAATCACGTGCACGAGATATAGCATCTTCATTTTCATGCATTTCCCCTGGTTTAATGTAGGCCTATAGAGATGGAAACATAAAGGACCTCAACATAACAAAGGTATAGGGGAATATTACGGCAGATGTAGCCCTGGGCAACGTACAAGCTGATATCAGACACAGAATAATACGCCCTGCGACACACATGCTTCTGTGTGCAGACTACTAAGCTGTGTCTGGGGCTATAATGTATGTGAGCACCTGGGACATGTTACTGGAATAAGACGGCAATGGGATGGTGAAAATCAGCCGTAGAGAGACCAACTCAATACGTGAAGGCTCTACTGAACCAGTGCGATATCACCTCATCTACCGATTACAGCAACCCTAAATGACATTCTAGAGAATACTATTGAATAAAGGAGACGCACAAAACCAGCCATGAGTCAATTAATGGAATGTCCGGCCACATGCAAACTAAATATCACTGAAGAACATCATGGAAAGAACAAGTTATGTCCCAATATAAGGCTCGAAGGCTATACAGAACCAGTGACACCTGGTCATATGCGGGCAACAAATGTCACAGAGGAACATCATTACAAGTTAAAAATCAATACTGGGGATACGTAAAAGCTCGATTTGCATACAAAGATATTTGTTCTGTTACTACTCTAAGATGAAACAGTACATTTAACTAAAATCTAACTGGTATTGGAAATCAAATTTTCAGTTCCCAGCAGTCAATAACAGGATCACTTGCGCTGTCCTCAATTTTGTACACTTTAACGTCCCCATTTTTCTGAAGGACGACGACACTGTGGTCACTGCCATAAGCGACATTTAGAGGATTGTCCAACCGGAAGCCATCTGGGAAGGCATAACCAAGGAAAGATCCCAGTGATGAAATCACCCGGATGTTGCCCGACACCTCGTCCACCAACAAGACGTTGCCATGGACGACCACGCACACTCCACGAGCAGAACGCAAACTGTCATCTTCTGATTTGTACACAAATTTGGGACTAAAATTTTTGGTGACTGCTAACACAAATTTCTGGCTGTTCTCCGAGACAATGATTTCTCCCCTGTCTGAACAGGATATGTACCATGGTTGGAGGAACAAAGGCTTGTCCGCCATCGGCACCATCTTGAACAAGTCAATAGAACGTTCAATTGTGCCGTCCATTTGAATGATATCAATGGACGACGGAAACACACACGTTACAACAAGACGAAATTCGTCATAACCGGATATGGCAACATATCCTTTCGAGGTCGCAACGGTTTTTTCTAAAAACAATTTGTTTTTTGTTGATAAAAAAGCTATCAATTGCCTCTCGTGATACAGTACAGCCACTTGGTCGTCGGTGGTGCCAGTTATGTCCCTTGGTTCTGGATCTTTGCCGTGTAAGCAGAAGGTGTCCAGGAAGATTCCTGTGGATGTGAAGAGCTTGACTGAGTTGTCTGCGGCGTCAGCCACCACCATGTTGCCGTCAGCTAGACACACGACGCCCGCCGGATAGCGGCCGTCATCGTCATGGCTTGGGGCAGCATCGTGAGCGCCAGTGTCACGACAGTTGAAAACAATGAGAGGATCCGTCGACAGCCTGATAGGGATTTCGAAATCGGTATGCTTATCGTCCAATTCTTCCCTGTTCGTGCTGGTTTCCAGAGACGTTTGTATCTCAGAGCTAGTGTCCTTCCCTTCATCCTGACCACTGTCACCGATGTTCTCAAGAGCGGATTCGAGTTCCTCTTCGAAAGAGAAATCCATCTCTCCGTCTAGCTGTTCCAAATAAAGATGTCGTCTGCTTGGTTTTTCCTCGTCTTGGTCAAAGCCGTGCACGGCCATGACTGTTGGAGACCTAAGTAGAGAATCGGACGGAGAATCGGGAGAAACGTCGGTTTGTGCGCGTGAAACGTTCTCCACCGATCCTGCACGTTGTGACGCCGGTCTGTACAGACTCATACGCTTGAGTCGCGCCGCAGTTCGGTCGGGAGCGAGTTTCCTTTCAGGCGATTGGTTGTCCATATTAGCTAAACGCCTTAGCCGCTCAAACGCGTTACTTATTTCTTTCGACTCCGGTATAACGTGACCCGACGAATCAATCGTACTTCTCGGCCGAGGCCTTAGGCTACGCTTAGCCCTCTTTACCACTTCGGATTTCACAGAACTGGGCACCGATAGGCCATCCTTACTGCTGCCTAACAACAGTGAAATGTCCGTAACGCTTTTGGACAGCCCCATGGAAGACTGCAAATTGGAACTGTTCTGGGGTTTCTCTACTTTTCTGTGTTTTAACCGTCTTTCTAAATCTTTATCCCTGGTAGGAGGTTGGCGAGGGGACTGGTTTTTGTGCGACATACTCCAAGTTGCAGGGGACGCCAAATTCGAAATGACAAAATTTTCTTTGCTTTCTGTCTGGAACTGATTTTCCAGACCGATGTCATCACTTGTGCTGGCGTCACTGTTTCTTCGATCCGAAAGCGAGGCTAAGATGGCGATATTAGACACGCTTTGGCTGCGAGAATTCATTTTCGTCAGACTTTTAGGTTTCGTTTCAAAATCCTCACCATCGTCAAGTAACAATCTAGTACGAGCTCTTTTACCATTAGAATTTAACTCACACTTCATGGTGATTTTTTCGGAGGTGTTTTTGCATAACCTTAAAGCTTTCGGGACAAAATCGCCCCGGAAGTATGACACGTCAAGGCTTTGGCCAGTCTCTAGTGAGGCCTCTAAACTCTGCTCAATGTTTCCGCTATAGAATGTGTATCGGGCCAGCTTCTCGTCTTGCTGTCGAATGATTTGTTGCATGATGTCGTGTTTCCGTATGTTCTCGTAATGGAGAAGCAGCTCAGTTTCTGATCCGTATTTGAGCAGGTATCTCAACATGGCGTACATCCGCTGAGCCGTCCTGCAGAACTTATCAGAGAGATCGGCTGACTGCAGAGCTTTCGTATCTTCCACGTCACGTATTTGTTTAAGCTCTGTTAACAGCTCAGACTGCTTTTTACGCAGCATGTCAACAAGTTTGTCGAAATAGTCATTAATGTCTCTCTCACACCGCTGGCCGGCTTTTTCTAGATAAGACGGAATCGCGTTTTTGATCTCGTGCATATCATTATGATAGTGACGAAGTTTCTTTTTTAGTCCTTCCAATTCAGGTCGGTACAGTTTAATCGCTTCTTTAGTGGAAACACAGTAATGTTTTTTATGATTTAACACAGTACATTCCATACAGCCTAGAACACGGCAGTTCACGCAATAGTACTTCACACATTCATCAGGATGTATTAAACAGCGCGTTTGCACTTGTCGTCTTTTTTCTAATGACACTTCAAGTACACGTGATATATCGACGGGGGAGTGTTTACGTGTAGCGGGGCATTGGACATGCTTGTCTCTACACTGTTCACACAGACCTTCTTTACAGTCAAAACACCACGCCACTGCGCCAGATTTGTTGCTGCCCCCGTCCTCGGCCGAGTCGATTTCGGTACTGGCTTGGTTGACATCACTATTCACACTGCCGGCACTGCTGCAGCTCGCCGAGCCGGTGCACAATGTACACGAGAGCTGCGCCGGCGGACAAGAGTCCACAGCTTTAAGTAGGCCGCTGATAAAATCATTATCTGGCAAACTTTCCACAAAGACCTCGTCAATTTTTCTGTTTTTATAACTGACGACTTCACACACGGGACAGGATATTCCTTTAAATCCATACCTGTTTCCCGAGATTGGTTTGAGGTCGGGCGAAGACTGGGCATCTGTCAAATCGCTGGCCGTCTCCCTGGAGGTTACCCTGTCTACGTAAGCAATCAGACAGTCCGAACAAAATGTATGCAGACAGGTGAGAAGTTTGGGCGATCGGAGGGCCTCCTGGCACAGCGGACAGCAGAGAAAGTCATCGTACATGGTTAAATGTGGTTGGAATAGCAGACCGTAGGAGACTTCGGGTAACTGAGTCTCAGTGGCACTCGTGACGGTGCTGACCGCGATAACGGGGAACGAGTTACGTGCGGACTGAACGACACGTACCGGAAACACAAACACCTGTAATCAGGCGAGGTAACTCTGTCACGCTCAGTGATTTAACCCGCTTACCACCTCGATCACCTGGTAAACATCTGGATAAGTGGTCTACATTGGGTCAGCAGTTTTCCGGCATGCTTGGCTGATTGTTAATTGACAGAACAAATGCTTTGATTTTGATGAGTGCTGGGATATAGGCCTAACGTAAATGAATGGCCTTTCATGTCCATATGGCTTGTACAATATTAAGCCAGATCAGTGCCGGGCAAGCACATGGGGCCTTTTTTTCCTGAGCATGTTTGTCTTTACACTGTTCTGTACTGATGTTTGAGGAAGTTGCCAGTTTAATTTGCTGTTCTGATCTGGCTTATGGTCTGAAGACCGTTTGGGTTGACAAATAGCCTACATGCACTGGTGCCATCACAATCTATATACAGCCTTATAGAATGCTCTAATAGAAGTGAAAATATATTGGAATATTTTATTTGTGGTTAGGTCTATCTCTTTTGTGTTCTGTGGCCAGTCAGGTATATGATAGTTGTCAGGGGTATGGGTGGAGAAAACTGCAGTGTCCAAAGTACAAGACCTGGCAAACCCTTTGATTTAATGCTGAGGAAGAGCGGGGAAAAGCTGGTGAGAGCTGGGTTCAAACACACCACTATATTGGGCAAGGATCAGACAGATGCATAGAGGCAAGGAATGATTGGCTGGAAGCAATACAATGCTTCAACTGAATGAAACAGCGAGTGCCCTCCCAAGGGGAACCTGGGAGCCAGTGAAGTCACTCCAAGTGTGCAGACACCTCAGTGGCGAGGGAACCTAGGAGCCAGCAAGGGCACTCCAAGTGACCTGACAGCTCAGGGGTGGGGGAACATGGGAGCCAGTGAAGGCACTCCAAGTGTGCAGAGGGCTCAGTAGCAAGAGAACCTGGGAGCCAGCGAGGGCACTCCATGTGTGCGGGCAGCTCATGGGCAGGGGAACCTGGGAGCCTGCCAGGGACCTCCAAGTGGGCTGACAGCTTAGGGGCAGTGGAACATGGGAGCCAGTGAGGGCACTCCAAGTGTGCTGACAGCTCAGTTGCGGGGGAACCTCGGAGCCAGTGAGGGCACTTCAAGTGTGCAAACAGCTCAGTGGCGGGGGAATCTGGGAGCCAGCGAGGGCACTCCAAGTGTGCTGACAGCTCAGGGGAACCTGGGAGCCAGCGGACAGCTCAGGCATGGTGCAGCCAGGGCACTCTAAGTATGCTGACAGCTCAGTGGCAGGGGAACCTGGGAACCAACGAGGGCACTCCAAGTGTGCTGACAGCTCAGACGCAGTGGAACATGGGAGGCAACTAGGGCCTTTCAAGTGTGCTGACAGCTTAGGGGCAGTGGCAGGGGAACCTGGGAACCAACGAGGGCACTCCAAGTGTGCGGACAGCTCAGGCGCAGTGGAACATGGGAGGCAACTAGGGCCTTTCAAGTGTGCTGACAGCTTAGGGGCAGTGGCAGGGGAACCTGGGAACCAACGAGGGCACTCCAAGTGTGCGGACAGCTCAGGCGCAGTGGAACATGGGAGGCAACTAGGGCCTTTCAAGTGTGCTGACAGCCCAGGGGCGGTGGCACCTGGGAGCTCATCATCATGTATGATGATCAATTCTTTGAATGGCTGTATACTCTTATCCCAATATCTGATGGTAAAACAGCAGGCATCTTTACAATAGTAGTAAAACTTTAACCAATAATATGCGCCTAGGCACTATAGAGACTAGCACATAGTTATTTCAAACTAAATGTTTCCACACGGATTTGAATAATAGAATGTATGAAGAATATTTATACCTGAAAAAACCATGCATCTGTATTCATTTTCCAAATAGTGTTCAACTTGCCTGGAAGTGAAATAAACAGAAATTATTACTTTTTTATCACCCTTATGCGCTGTCTAAAACTTTCCATGATACCAAATACAAAACATAAAAAGAATAGAGGTATGCATGCATATAAATAATTTTGTATTTTATTTGGTATCTGTACATCGAATTGAGCACTGAATTCACTTTCTGGAGTCCATGTTACTAACACACAAGCACATACAAACTGTTTATATCAGTACATTCAAATGTATAACATAATCTTATCCAAAGCAACAAAACAAACAAACTTCATATTTACTTTGATTTGCGTGTGCAGAATTTAAACTTTTTGAACTGTTAGAGTCAAGAAGAAAATACAATAAATGTATGTGTTTCATGGCATCTTATAAAAAGGATAAATCTTATAAAGGATTGTTGCTTGCCAATAGCTGTTAATGTCATCAACTGACATACTTTCACTTTCCATTAAATGAGCAACACAACTGGCATAAATTCTGGTAACATCTCTTGTCTAAACAGTCAGCTAGTGATGGCAATTTGATTTCGATTCCAAGGATCTGTATACCTTATTTTTTTTACAAATGCACTCCAAATTTGCATTTATCTGTAACGGAATATTAAGCATAACCAGGAATTTTGGTGCACAGCACAATTTTAGGAGTACATATTATAATATCACAGTGAAATCTTACAGTCACTATGAACACATACATGAACACCAATATCAATATCTAGAAATGACACTAAGCAAAACATATCATCAGATTCGATAAGCCTTATCAACAGAAAACTGACTTCATCATATCCATCAATAGCCTTATCAACAGATCACTGACTTCATCATATCCATCAATAGCCTTATTAACAGAACACTGACTTCATCATATCCATCAATAGCCTTATTAACAGAACACTGACTTCATCATATCCATCAAAAGCCTATGAACAGAATACTGACTTAATCATATCCATCAATAGCCTTATCAACAGATCACTGACTTCATCATATCCACCAAAAAAGGCCTTACCAACAGAACACTGACTTCATCATATCAATCAATAGCCTTATCAACAGAACACTGACTATTATATCCCTCAATAGCCTTATCAACAGAACACTGACTTCATCATATCCATCAATGGCCTTATCAACAGAACACTCATTTCATCACATCCATCAATAGCCTTATCAACAGAACACTGACTATTATATCCCTCAAAAGCCTTATCAAGACACACATACATGTAATCAGAGCTTATTAACCATCTCATTTTAATATCAAAAATCTACCAGGAACCTGTAACGACAGGTCTAGGTTAATTATGCTTACAGAAAAGGAGCCGATGGCAGCAAATTAGGTCAAATGATTAAGGTCGGCTTTGGGTTAGACATTATTTTGGTCATAAAACAACATACACATTAATTTAATTATATTCTCAGAAGTTCTGTATATCAGTTTCATTACTTGCCGGTGTACTGCCTGGGCTTTCTAACACCTAAACCACCTCATATATGTGCATAAATGTATAACTCAGTTATACAGATGACATCAAACTAATAAAAGATTACCTAAACTAAATGATTTTTCATTGAATATCACAGAAATGATAACAGTGGGGAGACTATTCTTTCTTTTTTCATTCATTTTACAGAATTTCATAAATAATTCCTGATATGAAAGTCATGTTAATTTGGCAATTCATCCTTACTCATCAATCTCCAGAACATATTTCCAAACAGATTAAACTTCAATTTAAGATAAATTTATTGGAAAGAAAATAACTTCTTCCCAGCATTACACTGTGCCTGTACTTCCACAAGCACATTTAGTAGTCACCAGGTTTGTCAAAAAAAGTTCACCAGGCACTAAAGGCTGCTATCCCCACCTATCCATCCTTGTCAACACGTTCATGTTCACCATACTAACAACAGGAGTAGTCCTAGAGCATGTGCACTCTCCTGAAGAAACCTAACCTATCTAAGCCTGTCATGCATGAAACAACGCCTGAGCACAACCAGTCTTCAGCTGTTGAAGTAGTAACGCACTATTGGTCCAGACACATCGTCTTCTTCATCTTCCTGCTTGTCACTTTCAAACAACACAACAAGGTCTGCATACTTCTGGTCAGGAGACGGCTTCAGCAGCTTCACCATCCTGTAACACAAACACAGGATACTGTAACACCTAAGGTAAACCTATTCTGAAGCTCAGGGGATGGCTTCAACCATCCTGTAACACAAAAACATGACACAGTAACACCCTAAGGTACACCTATTCTGAAGCTCAGGGGATGGCTTCAGCAGCTTCACCATCCTGTAACACAAACACAGTGTACAGTAACACCCTAACGTACACCTATTCTGAAGCTCAGGGGATACCTTTAGCACCTTCACCATCCTGTAACACAAACACAGGATACAGTAACACACTAAGATATACTTCTACTGAAGCTCAGGAGATGGTTTCAGCAGCTTCACCATCCTGTAACACAAAAACATGACACAGTAACACAAAAGATATACCTCTACTGAAGCTCAGGAGGCAGCTTCAGCAGCTTCACCATCCTGTAACACAAACACGGGATACAGTAACACACTAAGATATACCTCTACTGAACCTCAGGGGATGGCTTCAGCAGCTTCACCATCCTGTAACACAAACACGGGATACAATAACACACTAAGATATACCTCTACTGAACCTCAGGAGATGGCTTCAGCAGCTTCACCATCCTGTAACACAAACACAGTTTACAGTAACACCCTAAGGTACTCCTCTACTGAAGCTCAGGGGATGGCTTCAGCAGCTTCAACCATCCTGTAACACAAACACAGTGTACAGGAACACCCTAAGATATACCTCTACTAAAGCTCAGGAGATGGCTTCAGCAGCTTCAACCATCCTGTAACACAAACACAGTGTACAGGAACACCCAAAGGTACACCTCTACTTAAGCTCAGGGGATGGCTTCAGCAGCTGCACCATCCTGTAACACAAACACAGGATACTGTAACACACTAAGGTACACCTATTCTGAAGCTCAGAGGATGGCTTCAGTAGCTTCACCATCCTGTAACACAAACACAGTGTAGAGTAACACCCTAAGGTAACCTATTCTGAATCTCAGGGGATGGCTTCAGCAGCTTCACCATCCTGTAACACAAACACAGGATACAATAACACACTAAGATATTCCTCTACTGAAGATCAGGGGATGGCTTTAGCAGCTTCACCATCCTGTAACACACAGGAATCCCTCAGATTATCCACAAAATAGGAAAATCTTTTATCCACTCCATGTGAAGTCAGCTGATATTTTTGCTAAACACTTACGTTTGTCCGAGGCGCTTACTGTGACTGGGCATCTGTGGAATGTAGATCATTTTGACTCCCATCACGACCGATTTGGCTGGAAACCCATGGTGCTCCTGGAAACCATAAACAAATAAGAGAAAATGAAAATACACATGTCACCTGATTCATACAAATCGAAAAAGATGTCAAGCAGTACTCAGGTCCACATAACAGATACCCAAAGTCAAAGCTACAGGTATTCATGCCACCACACCTGTGTTTTACTGTGAGCTACACGTATCATTAGCCTGTCAGAGAATGGTTTCTCAAACATTTTATCTGAAGCTCAGAAGTCAATATCCTATGCCTTCAATCAATGCATAAGTTTCAATACAAAAAACGAAAACATGTCATTATGCAGGAAAACAGCTTTACACACAATCATGGAAGCCCACAAATAAAACCATTCACGATGAGGTCACCAAGGTACACAAACTCATGGAAGCTATCCACAAATGAAAACCCTTCACGATGAGGTCACCGAGCATGGTCAAGGTCTTAACAGTCACGGAAGTTATCCACAAATGAAAACCATTCAGGATGAGGTCACTGAGCGTGGTCTTGGAAATTACAAAAAAATAATCCCTGCAGTAAATGACATTAGATTATCCCACATCTGTGCATTTACAGAGGCAGGTCATTGTTATAAAATATTCCTCCTGGAACTCAAATGTACATATTCCCACTAGGAAAACAAACTAATCCAAAAATACTCTTCACTGATCAACAGAGCTCCCAGAATGAGGCATTTCAGTCATGAGGATATTCATCATGAAGCATGTAAGGTAGAAATAATCATGGAAATTATCCTGAAGTGACTATTTATGATGAAAGCATCCAACACGGTAACCTATACAATAATGGAAATGTATATATTAGGTATATACAATCAGAAATGATTACTATCAGTATCCATGAGTTGATCAACCTGAATGGTGAGTACGCAATCAGGTATACATGTACAATGACGGAAATTATCCCGAAACGATTGCTATCCATGAGGTGGTCAACCTCCATAATGAGGTACATCTACAATCATGGAAATTATCCAGAAATGATTGCTATCTATAAGGTGGTCTACCTGCATAATGAGGTACATCTACAATCATGGAAATTATCCAGAAATGATTGCTATCCATGAGGAGGTTTACCTGCATGATGAGGTACATCTACAATCACGGAAATTATCCAGAAATGATTGTTATCTATAAGGTGGTTTACCTGCATGATGAAGTACATCTACAATCATGGAAATTATCCAGAAATGATTGCTATCTATAAGGTGGTCTACCTGCATAATGAGGTACATCTACAATCACGGAAATTATCCAGAAATGATTGCTATCTATAAGGTGGTTTACGTGCATGATGAGGTACATCTACAATCACGGAAATTATCCAGAAATGATTGCTATCTATAAGGTGGTCTACCTGCATGATGAGGTACATCTACAATCACGGAAATTATCCAGAAATGATTGTTATCTATAAGGTGGCTTACCTGCATGATGAAGTACATCTACAATCATGGAAATTATCCAGAAATGATTGCTATCTATAAGGTGGTCTACCTGCATAATGAGGTACATCTACAATCACGGAAATTATCCAGAAATGATTGCTATCTATAAGGTGGTTTACCTGCATGATGAGGTACATCTACAATCACGGAAATTATCCAGAAATGATTGCTATCTATAAGGTGGTCTACCTGCATAATGAGGTACATCTACAATCATGGAAATTATCCAGAAATGATTGCTATCCATGAGGCGGTCTACCTGCATGATGAGGTACATCTACAATCACGGAAATTATCCAGAAATGATTGCTATCTATAAGGTAGTCTACCTGCATGATGAGGTACATCTACAATCATGGAAATTATCCAGAAATGATTGCTATCCATAAGGTGGTTTACCTGCATGATGAGGTACATCTACAATTACGGAAATTATCCAGAAATGATTGCTATCCATAAGGTGGTCTACCTGCATGATGAGGTACATCTACAATCATGGAAATTATCCAGAAATGATTGCTATCTATAAGGTGGTCTACCTGCATGATGAGGTACATCTACAATCATGGAAATTATCCAGAAATGATTGGTATCCATGAGGAGGTCTACCTGCATGATGAGGTACATCTACAATCACGGAAATTATCCAGAAATGATTGCTATCTATAAGGTGGTCTACCTGCATGATGAGGTACATCTACAATCACGGAAATTATCCAGAAATGATTGCTATCCATAAAGTGGTTTACCTGCATGATGAGGTACATCTACAATCACGGAAATTATCCAGAAATGATTGCTATCCATGAGGAGGTCTACCTGCATGATGAGGTACATCTACAATTACGGAAATTATCCAGAAATGACTGCTATCTATAAGGTGGTCTACCTGCATGATGAGGTACATCTACAATCATGAAAATTATCCAGAAATGATTGCTTTCCATAAGGTGGTTTACCTGCATGATGAGGTACATCTACAATTACGGAAATTATCCAGAAATGATTGCTATCCATAAGGTGGTTTACCTGCATGATGAGGTACATCTACAATCACGGAAATTATCCAGAAATGATTGCTATCTATAAGGTGGTCTATCTGCATGATGAGGTACATCTACAATCATGGAAATTATCCAGAAATGATTGCTATCCATAAGGTGGTTTACCTGCATGATGAGGTACATCTACAATCACGGAAATTATCCAGAAATGATTGCTATCCATAAGGTGGTTTACCTGCATGATGAGGTACATCTACAATCACGGAAATTATCCAAAAATGATTGCTATCCATAAGGTGGTTTACCTGCATGATGAGGTACATCTACAATCATGGAAATTATCCAGAAATGATTGCTATCCATGAGGAGGTCTACCTGCATAATGAGGTACATCTATAATTACGGAAATTATCCAGAAATGATTGCTATCTATAAGGTGGTCTACCTGCATGATGAGGTACATCTACAATCATGGAAATTATCCAGAAATGATTGCTATCTATAAGGTGGTCTACCTGCATGATGAGGTACATCTACAATCACGGAAATTATCCAGAAATGATTGCTATCTATAAGGTGGTCTACCTGCATAATGAGGTACATCTACAATCATGGAAATTATCCAGAAATGATTGCTATCCATGAGGCGGTCTACCTGCATGATGAGGTACATCTACAATCACGGAAATTATCCAGAAATGATTGCTATCCATAAGGTGGTTTACCTGCATGATGAGGTACATCTACAATCATGGAAATTATCCAGAAATGATTGCTATCCATAAGGTGGTCTACCTGCATGACGAGGTACATCTACAATCATGGAAATTATCCAGAATTGTTTACTATTCTACATTTTGCCCTCCAGTGGCCTTTTGCCTCTTTGTATACGATTTATTAAAAATAGCTTCAACATTTTTAGGTTATATCCCAGTGGTGCTGGTAGAAGCTTGGTGGGATGTTTACAGAGCTCTGTTGTTCACGCCCCTTCACTTGGATCCCATGCTAAACACAATAGTAATAATGTCTTGAGCCCCATCAGACAAGCAGCTATTCCATTTGGCATACACATGCTGACTTCAACAATATAAATGTGTGACATCCATGGGAAAGTTCAGTTAGACTGGCTTACTTCAGGCACTTCGTTTTCGCACTTGCATATAATTGGCTGCCATCATATAGGTACAAAAAAATCTAAGGTGTGGCATTAAAGAAGATCCCCAAGGACTTCATTTTCACACTAAATGTTCCCTGGACACAATATTTACGTTTTGTTAACCTGTAAACTGCAGTCTGAAAGTTGTTTTAGATCCTTGAAAAGCATGGGCATTATGATGACGGAGTTTCGCTGACGTACAGGCCACTGTAGATGAAGCAAAACGTGCTCCCGCTTGGTTTGTCTGCCATAAACTGGTTATGATTGCACCCGTGGAGAATTTGGCATGGTTTCACAATCCATAATCTATGAATTTTTACAGCCAAGTCAGGTGATACTGGTTGCAACACGAAAATTGTTCCATGCTGTCAGGCCAGCAGACTATGAGTTCTATTGACGAGCTAAAAGAAGTCTGTCACTCAACCGGCAAAAGTGACAATCAAGCTGATTTTTTTTATGTTTCATTTTTTTCATGTTTCATTTTTAAAAAAGTATCACTGACAAATATAAATAAGGCTTGAATTATATTGAATTGAAAACATGATTGGTAAGACATCTAAATGCAAATGTAAACTCCATCAAAGTATGGAATGCTGTGAAGTATCACGTACTCGCTATGCTCGGTGTGAACAGGAGCGCCGCCCTGTAGTCGCCTGGACATCGCAGTGCAAAGGCAAGCAGCTCCCTACAGATCGTGGCACAGCCAGCCTGCTGTTTCAAACAAGCAAGTACCTACACTTTCTGCATTTTGGGAGAGGAAATCCGCAATTCTTCTCTTTTTCATTTGGCTTTTTGGGGGGTATATAAACGTCGTCCTTCAGCCTTTTCTTTCAGCAGAGGCATGGTAGAATTAGCTAGTCTCATACACGTACGACTATGACTGCTCGAGTTCTCCGTAATCAAAGGGTGTTTACGATGAGACATCTGGTACATGTTTTCTAAATCTGTGGCCTTTTGGCCATTTATGTAACCTCACAGTATCCCACCTTGTATTCTGCTGTTGCAAGCCACATCTGGGTATGGAATAATCTCAAAATTAACGGTAAAAGTATTGTGATTGTTTCCTGCTGTCTGTGTTGTACACATAGAGAAGCCTCAGATGTCTGCAGGGAATGTACTGCTGTGGTGTAACAAGGTCAACAGTGGTTCGATCATAGTGGAGTAAATTTTCTGTTGTTTGATCACAAAATTCTACCCTTTTTCTTCCCTTTTCCATGTTTTAAATGATCGGAATGAATTTGGAATGAAGGACATTAAACAATCTATGTGTAGTTTGGAAGTTCTAATTGGGGTTCTACTTTAAACAAACATATACAATGTACTTACCTTGAAGTATGAGAGAAACTGTTTGAGCGTGAACTCTGGGTTTCCCTTCACAACCCATTTATCCCACAAAGTGTACTTCAAACCTTTTCTGAAAGCCAATCAAAGCATAAAGATATTACAAATAAAAAACAGACCCTGAACAAAACATGGAGATTGGAATTATCATGCTCATGGAGTTGATGAAAACATTTTTGCGATCTCCCAATTAAATTTAGTGTGGTAGTATAGTGGGCATGATGAGAAGCAGGAAAGCTTAAGGGAGGTGATGGTAGTTGTAACTGGTGGTTGTGAGGTGCTTGTAGGGATTTTAGGTTGATGGATATGTTAATTATTATTAACAGGACAATTTGTTTTTCAAGAAATACTGTAAAGAACCTAAAATGTCGTCCAAAAATATTGTGCACAAAAGTGCATTTTTACAGGCAAAAAAATGTCAAAAATATTTTTTTTGGTGCTAAAACCGAGACTTTTGTAGCAGAATATCATTAAACACCTTGAGATAATTAACAGGAGTATCAGAATCAGGGAAAATGAGCCAATTAGCCATGGGTGAAATTTTAGTTCATATATGGTGCCTCTCGCTCTTGTAGCTGACCTGGGCTCGAGGACCTTGGCAGGGGCTGGTTCTGACAACACCATAATGGGGAGGGCAAGATTGAAAAAGGTACTCTTGAACTCCTCCAAGGGGCACTGCTTAATGACTTTTATTAGCTCTATTGTTACCTGCAAATAAAACAAAACAAGAAAAGCAACATGAACTGTGAGCATGGTATGAAATATAACACAAATCAAATAAGGTAAGGCAAGATTTATTTGTCATGAAGCAAAATCTTTAAAATAAGAAATAGTCACTACAAATGTTTGTCCTGCCAAGGGAAACACGGCAGCATGTCCATTTAGTACCATTTATCCCACCAGGTCAAATGATGTCACAACAAAAATGTCCACTGTCATCCCTTAGTTAAGGATGTAGGTTAGTCACAGTCTTACCAAGCCAGCGACAGTAGCTGTTGTTGTTGCAATGGCAGGTATGATTCTTCCAGCTATCTTTTTAACCTTGAGTCTTTCTCCTTGGTCTATACTGTACATCTTGGCTCTGAGATTCTGTCAAAATAAGAATGATTGAGTGAATGAATGCTTGCAATTTTTCAGTCAACTGACGGCAAGGAGTCATTAGGTCTGTGTACATATACTGTGTTTTCTTGTGGCAGGGCGAGTCAATGCTGCCAAAGTGTTGCTGCCACTCAAGTATCACACCGAAGACACCAGACATGAGACCCACTCAGTCACATTATACTGACACCGGGCCAACCTTGATCTGAACTCTCAGTGCTGAGTGCCAAGTTAGTCAGCAACAAGTACCATTTGTAAAGTTTTTGGTACAGCCTGGGTTTGATCCTGGATCCCCAGTTTGGGGCAGACACTCTAACCAGTCAGCCACCAAAGCGGTCTGTCAAAATAAGATACAAGATACACTGTAGAGAAAATGTGTTGTCGTGGTACTAAACACCATCACAGTACAATGGCTTTAGAGTTTAACACTTATATAGTTTTTATCACAAATATAGTTTTTGATCACAATATCATTAGACTAACGTGTATTGAAAATGTTTACATGATTGAAGCGCCTTCCGCTTCTGGTTAGGATCAACATAGCAGAACAAATCCAGTTTGATTTCTCTCAACATTAGAATTAGAACAGACTAAACTCTGGCATACATGACACTTCAATCATTTCTTGTCATACTATAACATACAGATGCAAGAGAAACATGTGAGGTGGAGAATACTGTATAAAATCAGATATACAGGTATGACCATTCCTGTTTCAAGGTGAATTGATACCAAACATCTTTTTGGTTACACCATTTGTCATATTACTGTTCAGATCTTTTGGTTACACCATTTGTCATATTACTGTTCAGATCTTTTGGTTACACCATTTGTCATATTACTGTTCAGATCTTTTGGTCAACCTGCACGGTTTCCTCCCACCATTATACTGGCTGCTGAGATGTAACTGAAATTTTCCTGAGTACGGCCTGAAACACCAGCCAAATAAATAAATACATTCAAGAACTTAATAAATCTTTCATAAGAACTTAATAATGAATAGAAAATTTGCTAAAAGTAAAAACTACTGGAATGTGATTCCTGAGATTTTACCACAGAAATACATACTGAAGCAGCTGTAATAAAATCTATGTGTCCATTGGAGTCATCATCCTTTTCAAACACTGCTGGCTTCATTTTCATCTGCTCTGAAACAATGCAACACATTCCTTCTATAATAACATGTGAGATTAATCATTAATACCTTTTTTTAATTTTTTTTATTTTATTAGTGTTTCAATAACACCATACTCAACAGAGACCTCTTAAATACCTCTGGCTTATTAAATCTGTTTAGGCCAAACAGTTTTTAATGACTGTAGTCACCATGGCCAAGTGACTAAGATTTCTGTTTAAACAATGAATACATAAGCCATATACAAATATTATGGCAAAAAAACATCTTTAAATATGCAGGGCACAGTGAGATCTGATTCTGTCTTTTCAATGTGGTATTTACTTTCTGGCGTACTGTTATATGTTATACATGTACGTAGATCTGTTAGAGAACTGTACACCTGTCAGTCTGATAACGCACCTCCATATATGGCTGTCTACTTACTGAGTTGTTGTACATGTACGTAGATCTGTTAGAGAACTGTACACCTGTCAGTCTGATAACGCACCTCCATATATGGCTGTCTACTTACTGAGTTGTTGTACATGTATGTAGATCTGTTAGAGAACTGTACACCTGTCAGTCTGATAACGCACCTCCACAAATGGCCATCTACTTACTGAGTTGTTGTACATGTACATGTATGTAGATCTGTTAGAGAACTGTACACCTGTCAGTCTGATAACGCACCTCCACAAATGGCCATCTACTTACTGAGTTGTTATACATGTATGTAGATCTGTTAGAGAACTGTACACCTGTCAATCTGATAACGCACCTCCACAAATGGCCATCTACTTACTGAGTTGTTATACATGTACATGTATGTAGATCTGTTAGAGAACTGTACACCTGTCAATCTGATAACGCACCTCCAGACATGGCTATCTACTTACTGAGTTGTTATACATGTGCAGGTATGTAGATCTGTTAGAGAACCATACACCTGTCAATGTAAAAACGCACCTCCACAAATGGCCATCTACTTACTGAGTTGTTGTACATGTACATGTATGTAGATCTGTTAGAGAACTGTACACCTGTCAGTCTGATAACGCACCTCCACAAATGGCCATCTACTTACTGAGTTGTTCCAGTTTGCCACTCATCAGAGCTGTAAGTCTATTGGCTGAATCCATCAGCTCATCTTTGCCTCCTTCAACGGCAGTCTCCTCCGGCTTTTTTACGGATTCATCTGTTATAATATTCTGAAAAATAATGAGGCAACAAAGCTAAAATCAGGCACCTGAGTGTATTAGTTTATCAAAACAACAACAACATTACAACATGGCCCATCTCACTGTGAAGGCAACAAACACTGTCACAACACCTCAGCTGTAACCACTGTAGGACCACAAACATATTACACTCTAACAGAATGATAACTCATCTAATCAGTGTTGGTCAGCTGTAACTTCTGTAGGAGCACAAACATATTACACTCTAACAGTATGATAACTCATCTAATCAGTGTTGGTCAGCTGTAACTACTGTAGGAGCACAAACATACTACATTCTAACAGAATGATAACTCATCTGATCAGTGTTGGTCAGCTGTAACTACTGTAGGAGCACAAACACATTACACTCTTACAGTATGATAACTCATCTAATCAGTGTTGGTCAGCTGTCAGTGCTGTAGGAGCACAAACACATTACACTCTAACAGAAAGATAACTCATCTGATCAGTGTTGGTCAGCTGTAACTTCTGTGTGAGCACAAACATATTACACTCTAACAGAAAGATAACTCATCTAATCAGTGTTGGTCAGCTGTAACTTCTGTAGGAGCACAAACATATTACACTCTAACAGTATGATAACTCATCTGATCAGTGTTGGTCAGCTGTCAGTGCTGTAGGAGCACAAACATATTACATTCTAACAGTATGATAACTCATCTGATCAGTGTTGGCCAGCTGTAACTCCTGTTGGAGCACAAACATATTACATTCTAACAGTATGATAACTCATCTGATCAGTGTTGGCCAGCTGTAACTCCTGTAAGAGCACAAACATATTACACTCTAACTGAATGATAACTCATCTGATCAGTGTTTAAAGCTGTACTGTTAGTGGATTTTTGCACTAGTAAGATGACGATCCAGTTTAATATGGGTCGACGAAGACAATGTAAACCAGAGGATATGCGAGGGCGAGAACACAGGTGACTTCGCAACCGCTTGCAAAGGGCATGTAGTTGTGACATATGGAAGATATCTCACTATCCAAATCTTACTACTCATCCATGGACAACAGTGAGTATTTTAGACATCAGTTGGAAAGTGATTTTAATCACACTGGCTTGTTTTTGTGACGTCAATCGCACTCAGCTGTGCACAGTATGCAAGGACTGTCCGTTTCTGTGCCATTGTGAGATCATACCGAGGTAGGTATGACTGTTTAACAGTCTTAATTCCTCCTAGACTATCCACAAAATTTGTACTGATGCTACTGTTTGTGAATATGAATATAATACTGACGAAAGTAGATATATTTATAGTGTTCTATTTGCCATTTTACATGACGTGCCTTCAGTCTCTTCCAGTTCTTTTCTCAGGAAAAGCAGTCCTAAGCGTGAAGCGTCGTTCCCTTTTTTTTTTTGTGGTCTTGGAGTGTAAATGCAAAAATTTAACAAATCAATTGTGCCTTACAGGCGTACATTCAGGAAAATTAAATTATTAGACATTAAATCTAATAAAACTGCTTTATCAAACAGGTAGAGCTGGACAGTAGAGTTCTAAACTGAGACCTTATTTGATAGTTTGATTGATAGTTACAGCCATCCACTAAGTCCCTGTCTGACAGCACAGGTTTTAATGGAAACCAATTCCTTACAATTTTGACATAAAGTTTTTCTGGACGTTCTGATTCATTCAAGACATGCGTTTTCCATGCAACTTTTCATCCCACATTTCTTCAGTGTACTCAATCGTTCAAGTACATAAAAGTATTATAACATTTAGCATTTTCCAAGTGGCACATTTTGCTTGATTCTGATTGACTAATCTACTTTGCAGCGCCACGTAATTAAATTTTTATCATAACAAAATTCAAGTGTTTTCGCCAAAATCTTCATTTCAAGGCCTTTATCAGCTTCTGAATGTGCATTATACAGTACTGGTATTCAGAAACGGCAGATTCTCCTCCTACCCCTCCTACTCTTCCTACCTCCTTACTCCTCCTACCCCACTACTCCTACCCTAATTACTCCTCCCACTCCACTACCTCTCCTTACTCCTCCTACCTCTCCTTACTCCTCCTACCCCTCTTTACTCCAATTACCCCTCTTTACTCCTCCTACCCCACTACTCCTACCCTAATTACTCCTCCCACTCCACTACCTCTCCTTACTCCTCCTACCCTCCTTACTCCTCCTACCCCTCTTTACTCCTCCTGCCCCTCTTTATGCCTCCTACCCCACTACTCCTACCCTAATTACTCCTCCCACTCCACTACCTCTCCTTACTCCTCCTACCCCTCCTTACTCCTCCTACCCATCCTTACTCCTCCTACCCCTCCTTACTCCTCCTACCACTCCTTACTCCTCCTACCCCACTACTCCTACCCTAATTACTCCTCCCACTCCACTACCTCTCCTTACTCCTCCTACCCCTCTTTACTCCTCCTACCCCTCTTTACGCCTCCTACCCCACTACTCCTACCCTAATTACTCCTCCCACTCCACTACCTCTCCTTACTCCTCCTACCCCTCCTTACTCCTCCTACCCCTCTTTACTCATCCTACCCCTCCTTACTCCTCCTACCCCTCCTTACTCCTCCTACCCCACTACTCCTACCCTAATTACTCCTCCCACTCCACTACCTCTCCTTACTCATCCTACCCCTCCTTACTCATCCTACCCCTCCTTACTCCTCCTACCCCTCCTTACTCCTCCTACCCCTCCTTACTTCTATTACCCCTCTTTACTCCTCCTACCCCACTACTCCTACCCTAATTACTCCTCCCACTCCACTACCTCTCCTTACTCATCCTACCCCTCCTTACTCCTCCTACCCCTCCTTACTCCTCCTACCCCACTACTCCTACCCTAATTACTCCTCCCACTCCACTACCTCTCCTTACTCATCCTACCCCTCTTTACGCCTCCTACGCCACTACTCCTACCCTAATTACTCCTCCCATTCCACTACCTCTCCTTACTCCTCCTACCCCTCCTTACTCCTCCTACCCCTCCTTACTCCTCCTACCCCACTACTCCTACCCTAATTACTCCTCCCACTCCACTACCTCTCCTTACTCATCCTACCCCTCCTTACTCCTCCTACCCCACTACTCCTACCCTAATTACTCCTCCCACTCCACTACCTCTCCTTACTCCTCCTACCCCTCCTTACTCCTCCTACCCCTCCTTACTCCTCCTACCACACTACTCCTACCCTAATTACTCCTTCCACTCCACTACCTCTCCTTACTCCTCCTACCCCCCTCCTTGCTCCTCCTACCCCTCTTTACTCCTCCTACCCCTCCTTACTTCTACTACCCCTCTTTACTCCTCCTACCCCTCCTTACTTCTCCTACTCCTCACCTTATTTGCAGGTCTAAACTCTGGTATGGTCATGACTGACACAATGGCATTGACAACATCTGCTGAGGTATCCTAGTAACAACAAATAAGACATTGTTTAGGACATACATGTACATGTAGATAAACAAATATTACCCTAAAAGGGCAGTGGCCTAAGGCTCCCACACTTCATACCTGTCCATTAGTCCTTGACTTCAATCATTTTCAACAAAGGCAGCATCTTTCATACATCTTCCATGTGTACATTTCAGGCGACTGCGTTCATTAAAAGGTTTGAATGAATGAAGTAATACGGGAGTTTTAACGCAGTACTTAACAATTTCTCAGTCATGTGACAACCAAGAGTCATTAGGTCTGAGTGCATTACACTGTGTTTTCTCGTAGCAGGGCGAGCCAATGCCGCCAAAGTGCTGCCGCCACTGAAGTATCATACCGAGGACAACAGACATCTACTCAGTCACATTATACTGACACCGGGTCAACCAGTCCTGTTTCCTTGCTGTAACCTCTCAGTGCTGAGCGCCAAGCAAGGCAGCAACAAATACTATTTTTGAAGTCTTATGGTATGACCCGATCCAGGTTTGATCACGGGTCTGCCGACTTCGATGTAGATACTTTCACTATTAGGCCACCCAAGCAGTGGCCTAATCTTTACTTCAGGCATGGTAACATAAATCATAGTGCAATCCATATTAAAAGTTCTCGCTGGAGCAAGGTTCAGAAACATGTTTCAGGATATTTACAGCATTACGCAATTTGTCTCCGTTACCATGTATATACATGTACTTTATTGAACTGACAAAAGTAGACCATTTACCTGTAATTTTATCCTACTGTTCATCAACTCACCTGTGGCGTGTATGACACACCTCCTATATCAGCATACAAACGCGCAGTGCTTGTGATAAATGCCACATGCCTGAGGGAAATAAAACAGATTTCACACCCTAAATAATGTGTTCATATTTTCACCTACTTGAGAATGAGTGAGTGCATGTACATGTAATGTGCCTCCTTGTTTCAGAACGGATTTCCACCTCTCTTTTATTTAATGCTGCTTCACTGAGACGACTTCCTCACCTGAGCCATTATACTGATACAGGTCAACGAGTTGTTGCACTATCCCCATAATGCTGAAAGCCAAGCGAGGAAGCTACAACTTCCTCTTTTAAGGTCTTAGATGTGACCCGACCTTTTTGGGATTAAACACCATTGACATGACACTACTATCAGACTATGGAAGAGACATCATCACTACATTAAGAATGCTGTTTCTCTGGTTCCCAATTACCATCCATACTCAAGATGTACCCTGCTCTGTCCCCACGAACATCTCACTCATACAATCAGTCTTTCCGCTTTCCTTGCATTGCCTGATATACGATAAAGATTTATTTATTTGATTCATGTTTTACGCTGTACTCAAGAATATTTCACCTATAAAGGACGACCAGCATTACAGTGGGTTGAAACTGGGCAAGGTCCAACGGAAACCCACAACCATCCACAGGTTGCTGGTAGATCTTCCCACGAACATAAGATAAAGCAGCAGATACCCTGTTTACTCACATTTCATTGGACAGATCATAAACTACAGGTGTTGGAGGTCGCTTGGGAGATTGCCAGAACAAAGCTGAAACAGAAAGCAGTTTAGCATGAAATAAAACATCAACACTGACCTATTTAGAAAAGTTAAAAGCAAATGCTTTAATTGTGAGACATTTTTACATAATTCCTGTGTCACCATCACACCATTATGCAAACTTGTTTACTGAATCCTAGGAGACCTATAGCTGGTAATTTCAGGTATTCTCTACACAGAAAGGTCAAGGTCGGATGACGATTCACTTATACATCATCTCAATATTATCAGCTGGTTTTCATCTTCTGTTCGTTTTTTTACACAAAAACACATTATAATCTAGTAGGCAGCTAGTCCTACTGAGAACTTGCAGCGCTCCTTTGAGACATAAGGCATGGGCCTCTCCCGGCGGGTAGGTCCCTTCGCCCTTTACGCAGAATGTTCCAAAACATTTACGGGTAATCACTGTCTTGTGAGATCACATACACTCTTCAGTCTCAATCTGTGGTAGAGCCCAAATATTGAGAACCATACAGGACTGAACTGCACTGCGTGGACCAAATGAAACCAAATGCTAAAAATAGATGTTATATGTTTATTAACCGATTCATGTCTATTCTATACACAGAGAATAATACTTACAGCCATCATTAAGTTTGGTATCCAAGGGAAACGAATACAAAAGCTGTCTTGCCTGTAAAGAAAACAGCAATGA
Source organism: Liolophura sinensis (assembly GCF_032854445.1). Taxonomy (NCBI): domain Eukaryota; kingdom Metazoa; phylum Mollusca; class Polyplacophora; order Chitonida; family Chitonidae; genus Liolophura; species Liolophura sinensis. The sequence continues at coordinate 54,913,626 of NC_088302.1, read as the reverse complement.
CAATGTCATTCTACATGCAATCTATGTTTTTATTAAATCTTTATTCATGTATTCGCTGACTTATTTGACTGTTGTTAATGCGATACTCCAGAATCCTTACTGCTGTAAGAAAATTAGCACACTAAAAATAATCTTTCTTACCACTGTATTTACTTGCATGCTGGGTTTCTATCATAAACACACGGTAAAACCATGCCAGGAGAGTCTGTTAGTTATACTGAACAAAAACAGAAACTTCAAACGTGTTCCAAATATACCGATATAGAACAAAGTGTTGTTAGTGAAGAAATCTGGTTCACGGACATAATGAGAGTACACTAAAACAGGGTTAGGCATTAAGATGGGCTTGCTGCACCCTCTACACTCAACAGTAGCACGGTGGGGTCACGTGTTGATTTCATAGAGACTGGCCATCTGTACTGGAGCTTGTTCAGTATCGTGAACGCACCATTTGGCAACCTGCGCCGCTGCTGTACTAATACTGCGCCAAGCTCTTCAACATTCTGCGACTGATGTCTTAAAGCATAAAGACTTCGTCCAAGAGCATTCTGTATGTGTCCGATGCAACTGAGAGGTCAGGTGATCTCGATAGCCACTTCATGATGTCAATATCTACATTTTGCAGGAAATTTTGAGTCAAAACAGCAGTGTGTGGTGTCACATTGTCATGTTGGAATTGAAGGCCTGGACCAAGAGCAGCCATGAACAGCACAAGCTCCAGGACAAGAACCTGGTCACCATAACCTGCAGCATTGAGGTTTCCATGACTTACAAGAAGGCACGAGCATATGTTCACGCAGAAAGCTCCCCAAACCATTACGCTACCACCACAAAATTGATCTACTTCCTGTACACAGCACTGTGCGCAATGTCTGCAGCTCTTACAACACAATCGCAATCTTCTGTTGACAAATCACAGCGTGCAACATGATTCGTCACTAAACACAGCACTACATATATTCCATTGTCTGTGGTTCCAGCGAAGGTGAAATTGTCCCAGAGTAGATGGTTTACCTGTATCAGAATCGGCCCAACATGAGGACATCGGGAACACAGGAAAGTCAGCACGCAAAGCAGTTTCATATAGTCTGGACACTTAAACGACCCTGTAGTGCAGTCATAAAATGATTGCACAAATGACGTATCCGAATTTGACCGTCCTCGTCATGTCTCGTCACACATGGCTGTCATGACCTGGGGCTATTAGGTGTCTTACCCATTTGATGCACACGTTTCCTCAGGTTGTGAATTGTCTGTCTACTGCATCACATGGCAAACACACCGTAGACTGGCCGGTGTGAACTCCTTGTTCATGTTCAACATTTGTGGCATGGCAAGGGGATTTTTTATCTTTCAAGGATTGTTAGTGTGTTCTTTCTAATCTCCAGCAAATTCTACACCAATCTTGGTGTTCAGCCACGGAAAGTTTGGTCATGTGACCTCACACAAGTGCAGGGTCACGTTTTCACACTCAAGGCAAATTTTAATTCACATAGTACCTGAAATTTACAGCAGCAGACAGTACCAAGTAGAATCTTGTACTAACCTTGTGATTGAAGTATTTCTCAAACTTGAGCCGTGCCAACTGGACACAGTGCTCCCAGGTTGTAGGTCGGTGGTATGTCACCTTGCTCACCTGTATTGCTCCATCCACGGACATCCCCTGCTGAAGTTTCTATGCAAAAAAATCAGTTTTGCTTTATAATACAGATTTAGTTATACACAAGCAACAAAACACGACAGCAATCTTGACACCAAATCTAATTAGCCCAAATAATGTAAACATGTAAACTGTACAGATGTAAACAGGTGAGGCTGAGAAAATCATTGCAGTAGGATATGCCCCAAAAAGACCAAGTCATGTGACACAACTGACATATCCCAACACAGCAGTGTCAGACAGATATAATCAAACAGAAATGACAACCTGTGCAGATAGGATTGATGGTATGTTAAATATGTTCCTTTTGCTGAAAAAAGTGTTTTCTTAAACAGGAATATGGTTTCATCTTTTATAGATGCTTAGAAATGTCTTTTCTGATAAGATACATACCAAGACAGTGGCTCTTCTCATGTATCATTAACAAATATACGCATGTGTCATCTACTTATTCCAATCGTGTCATCTACTTATCCCAATCGTGTCATCTACTTATCCCAATCGTGTCATCTACTTATCCCAATCGTGTCATCTACTTATTCCAATCGTGTCATCTACTTATCGTGTCATCTACTTATTCCAATCGTGTCATCTACTTATTCCAATTGTGTCATCTACTTATCCCAATCGTGTCATCTACTTATTCCAATCGTGTCATCTACTTATTCCAATCGTGTCATCTACTTATCCCAATCGTGTCATCTACTTATTCCAATCGTGTCATCTACTTATCGTGTCATCTACTTATTCCAATCGTGTCATCTACTTATTCCAATCGTGTCATCTACTTATCCCAATCGTGTCATCTACTTATTCCAATCGTGTCATCTACTCAATCCAATCGTGTCATCTACTCCTCCCAATCGTGTCATCTACTTATTCCAATCGTGTCATCTACTTATCGTGTCATCTACTTATTCCAATCGTGTCATCTACTTATTCCAATCGTGTCATCTACTTATCCCAATCATGTCATCTACTTATCCCAATCGTGTCATCTACTTATTCCAATCGTGTCATCTACTCATTCCAATCGTGTCATCTACTTATCCCAATCGTGTCATCTACTTATTCCAATCGTGTCATCTACTTATCATGTCATCTACTTATCCCAATCGTGTCATCTACTTATCCCAATCGTGTCATCTACTTATTCCAATCGTGTCATCTACTCAATCCAATCGTGTCATCTACTTATCCCAATCGTGTCATCTACTTATTCCAATCGTGTCATCTACTTATCGTGTCATCTACTTATTCCAATCGTGTCATCTACTTATTCCAATTGTGTCATCTACTTATCCCAATCGTGTCATCTACTTATCCCAATCGTGTCATCTGCTTATCCCAATCGTGTCATCTACTTATTCCAATCGTGTCATCTGCTTATTCCAATCGCGTCATCTACTTATCCCAATCGTGTCATCTACTTATCCCAATCGTGTCATCTACTTATCCCAATCGTGTCATCTACTTATTCCAATCGTGTCATCTACTTATCCCAATCGTGTCATCTACTTATCCCAATCGTGTCATCTACTTATTCCAATCGTGTCATCTACTTATCCCAATCGTGTCATCTACTTATCCCAATCGTGTCATCTACTTATCCCAATTGTGTCATGTATTTATTCCAATCGTGTCATCTACTTATCCCAATCGTGTCATCTACTTATTCCAATCGTGTCATCTACTTATCCCAATCGTGTCATCTACTTATTCCAATCGTGTCATGTACTTACTCCAATCGTGTCATGTACTTATTCCAATCGTGTCATCTACTTATCACAATCGTGTCATCTACTTATCCCTATCGTGTCATCTACTTATCCCAATTGTGTCATCTACTTATTCCAATCGTGTCATGTATTTATTCTAATCGTGTCATCTACTTATTCCAATCGTGTCATCTACTTATCCCAATCGTGTCATGTACTTATTCCAATCGTGTCATCTACTTATCCCAATCATGTCATCTACTTATTTCAATCGTGTCATCTACTTATTCCATGTACGTCTACATGTAGCTTTACCATCCGATGTGAAGCTGATGCATTATGGACCCAACTCCCTAGAAATGTCCAAGTTTTACATCTCCTCATTTAAGGTGAGCATAACATGGATTTGGATAATAACATACCTGATAGGAAAGTGTACATACCTGATAGGGAAGTGTACATACTGGATAGGAAAGTGTACATATCTGATAGGGAAGTGTACATACCGGATAGGAAAGTGTACATACCTGATAGGAAAGTGTACATACCGGATAGAAAAGTGTACATACATGATAGGGAAGTGTACATACGGATAGGAAAGTGTACGTACCTGATAGGGAAGTGTACATACCTGTACTACTTCACCTGGATTTTGATGCTGTGCCCAAAACTGGTTGACAAGATTAGGTTTCAGGCTGAAGGAACTTTCAAACTGAAAGACAGCATAAACTTGCTCAGCTGAAACCTTACACATAGTACAAACATATCTATTCATTCCAGAAAAAAATGCAGTCTTTTATTTTCAAATTGTTTGATATTCCTGTCATAGATGTATACAATATCAACGTAAACTTTTTCTCTGATGTTATGATAGTCAGAACAATCAAATTTTCAAACTGTTTCACACTCCTCTTATAGATGTACACAACATCAACACAAACTTCCTCTGTAATGTTACAATAAGGCAGAACAATCAGGAGCTTCACTCACCTTGTCTCTGGCCCACTGGATACAGTGTTCTAATGTTGCTGGGAAAGACTTGAGTGTACAGTAAGGGACATCATGATCAACAGGGTCACTCTGTTAACAAAGGGCGTAGACAAATCAAGTCATGCTGCATGAGAGCAGGATAATATTTATTTATAGATTTATTTGACTGGTGTTTTACGCCCTACTCAAGAATATTTCACTCACACGGCGACGGCGGGCATTATGGTGGGAAGAAACCAGGCAGAGCCCCGGGGAAGCCCATGACCATCCGCAGGTTGCTGGCAAAGCAGGATAATACAATAATATTTTTAAAAATAGTACAACATTCTGAACACATAAAGAGCATGTGTTATGAAAGGTGATGTTTTTGGACATTTATTTGCCTTTAAATTCCACCATTTGGCAAAAGTGTGGGTCATCTATAGGGTTCACACACACAGGTAAATGTTTAGGTCATCTACAGGGTTCACACACACAGGTAAATGTTTAGATCATCTACAGGATTAACACACACAGGTAAATGTTTAGGTCATCTACAGGATTCACACACACAGGTAAATGTTTAGGTCATCTACAGGATTCACGCACACAGGTAAATGTTTAGGTCATCTACAGGATTCACACACACAGGTAAATGTTTAGGTCATCTACAGAATTCACACACACAGGTAAATGTTTTGATCTATAGGATTCACACAAGCAGGTAAACATTGAGGTCATCTACAGGATTAACACACACACAGGTAAATGTTTAGGTCATCTACAGAATTCACACACACACGGGTAAATGTTTAGGTCATCTACAGGATTCACACACACATGTAAATGTTTTGATCTACAGGATTCACACACACAGGTAAATGTTTAGGTCATCTACAGAATTCACACACACAGGTAAATGTTTAGGTCATCTACAGGATTCACACACACATGTAAATGTTTTGATCTACAGGATTCACACACACATGTAAATGTTTTGATCTACAGGATTCACACACACAGGAGGTCATCTACAGGATTCACACACACAGGAGGTCATCTACAGGATTCACACACACATGTAACTGTTTAGGTCATCTACAGAATTCACACACACAGGTAAATGTTTAGGTCATCTACAGGATTCACACACACATGTAAATGTTTTGATCTACAGGATTCACACACACAGGAGGTCATCTACAGGATTCACACACACATGTAAATGTTTTGATCTACAGGATTCACACACACACAGGCAAATGTTTAGGTCATCTACAGGATTCACACACACACGTAAATCTTTTGATCTACAGGATTCACACACACAAGAGGTCAACTACAGGATTCACACACACACGTAAATATTTTGATCTACAGGATTCCCACACACGCGTAAATATTTTGATCTACAGGATTCCCACACACGTAAATCTTTTGATCTACAGGATTCACACACACAGGTAAATGTTTTGACCAATGAGGTCTCAGAAGAGACTAATGGAATCATTTTTTGTGAAAATAATTACCAACTTTCTGTCTTCAAACAAAAGAAGTTCTCCTAAAGTAATAATGTTACTGGGTGAACAGACATTGCATCTTAACCTGAATTCGTCCCTATGACATGTATCTGTATTTTACATTGTACTGCAATGGTTAGGCAAACGGATGGGAAAAATCATGGAACAGCTGCATCCAATGGCATAACCTGATTTATAGAGCTTGTGTTTGCAGTGAGATACCAGTATTATGTTTGGAAAACTATGGTCATGTAAACATTAGTCCAGATTTGTTCTGGAATAAATCCAAAATTAGCGACTGATAAATCCGGCAATCTTGACTTCATACCAATCCGGATATGACAGCAAGTGGGAAAATTGTGGATTCATAACATCAGATACTGCCCCAAAATCAGTTTTATTTCACTTACGTTGATAACAGATCACTCAAAGAATTTCTTACCTGGTCATTGAAGCTTTCTGTGATGTGTGGTACAATCACCTGAACATGACCCTTTGGTCCCATGGTGCCAGACTCCAGCAGCGGTCTCTGGTTTGTCACACAACGACTGTGCAAACAGAAAGTCATTCAAAATCTCAATACCTTATTTCATTTGTCTACATCAAGAAACATGAAGTGTTTATGCATTACTGAATATGATTAGGACTGACTTGTGTATGATATATCTTAACACCTGTTGATTATTTAGTCCAAAAAGCACAGGACAGACAGACACTATTTAGCAACTTGTTTCCTGCTTGTAGGCATCTTGCCTGCAGTCTTGTCGTCAGTCAGTGGGTAGGTCAGTTTTCCAAGCATAAATCTAAAGCAGAACTCAAACCGTTATATCTTAATTTTACATACCAGTAATGTATATAATACTTATACATAATTAAACTGATACAGTTCAACTATAAACTGACTGTCAATGTGAGCATAAGTGTATATTCTTTCCTTTCAGGCTTTCACTATTACTTTGGCCAATCATGATGTCTCCTAGTAGCTGACAACACATTAATTGTGCTGCCTCACTAAAACACCACTCTGACGACACCACACATGCAGTGCATCCGGTCAGAGCATACAATATAGAACTAAGACTCAATGTCAAGGCTACATGCTAGACGTGGTGCAGAGACCCTGACATCGCCAGTGCTTGCAAGTTAGGCCTATCTCAAGTCAGGGAAGTACAAACGTAGCCAATCTTAAAATATCTGGAGAAAGACTTGGGACTTGAGCTTGGTTCTCCTGCTTCCAAGGTAGACACGCCTGGCCACTGGCTTCTACAGTACACTACAGTAAAATAGGTGAACTGATCACAAATTGATTGGTATCCAACATAAAACAGAATTACAAAACATAATGTATTTAATGTTAGACATACATGTACTTTTGAAGTTTATATACACCTTCAGAAGTACTTGTATGTCTAACAATGAATCCTGATGGTATAAATAAAGAGTTATCCCCCCTTAATCACGGGCCCTCAACAACCTACATGTAAAAGGTAACATTACCGGCACAGCTTTGTCAACTTCTGCCTGTTTTCCCTCACCTGTCCATATAACGTCTAGCCTCCAAATTATCCAGAGCATTCACACAAATGTCCTGTCTCTCAAAAAATCCATCTGTGTACACCGTGCTTTCTGTCTGTGGACATACTGCAACACACCAGGGTGAACCAGATCAGGGTAACGTACATGTTAACTCTAGCTTATGTTTTGTCACAGAAAACTAAGAAAAAATATGAAAACGAAACCAAAATATGTCAACTTAAATATTACACACATACTTAGCATAAACACTATCTTACCTTTGTATTGTTGTGCTTCTATATGAATACCTGAAAATGAAATTTCGAAACATGTAACAAATTACGTGTTCACTGAGAAAATACATTATCTTGATTACAAACTAGATGCTGGGTATTATAAAACAACATATCCCTCCCCCACCCCATTCTGTTACCATTGGGAATATAGAGAAACAAGCCTAAATGTACTCAGTACACAGCATATAGACCTGCTCAACACTAAACAGGTATATAGACCTGTAACACTAAACCCAAGGGAAATCTGGGTAAATATGAAAAAAATACAGCTGTTCTTCAAAAATTAATGAAATCATGACAATATCATTAAGAAACATTGCACAAATTTGAAGTCTTACTTAATTAGTTTTTAACATACAAATATGGCCAGGTGCAAATCAAGGTGCCCCAGTACAACCACAAAGGTGCTTAAAAAGAGGCTACTGAGCCATCATGTGAACAACAAATACTCACTAGGGTTAATTTCTAATATGGATTTCTTGGCAGTTGTACTTTTTGGATTCTGAAATGAAAGTACAAAAAGAAAAAAGAAAATCAGGAAAATACCTCAGATCAATGATACTGTGGGGTTACATTAACTCGGGGCACTTACGATGATCAGAAAACACTCAGCTTTCTCCAGCTTATATGATTTTTTTTTTTTTTTGATTGGTGTTTTACGCCGTACTCAAGAATATTTCACTTATATGACGGCGGCCAGCATTATGGTGGGTGGAAACCGGGCAGAGCCCAGGGGAAACCCACGACCATCCGCAGGTTGCTGGCAGACCTTCTCAGGTACGGCCGCCAGCATAAGCTGGACTTGAACTCACAGCGACCGCATTGGTGAGAGACTCCTGGGTCATTACGCTGCGTTAGCGCTTTAACCGACTGAGCCACGGAGGCCCCCCAGCTTATATGGATCAATCACCTAACAATAACAGCAAATAGGGTCACATGACTGGCTAAACTAGGCTGGCGACACCAGCGATTCCGTATAATCGTAATCTTCAATCACGTTTACCCAAGGTTTAGTTTTAATTTCTCTTAATGTACATCTTTACAAACACCTCTTGTTGATTTATTTGTTTATTTGATTGGTGATTTACATCGTACTCAAGAACATTTCACTTATACAACAGCAGCCAGCATTATGACGAGAGGATACAGGGGACACCCACGACCATCCTCAGGTTGCTGACAGACCTTCCCACACATCGCCCGAGAGGAAGCCAGCATGAGTTGCACCCATACTCTCTACTTCCCTTTATATTTAATGGGTCTTGAATGTAATTATCACCCAACTTAGTCCCAGGTGTGGATATAGTGCTACCAGACATTCATGTTTAGGGTTGATGGACATCATTGTTTATCCTTACACAAAGTCCGCAGATCTTCCTACAGTGGGTAACTCCACAACTTTACACAGGAGTCCTATGTAAACTCACCTGTATATGATGCTGTCGGAATAAGAACTGACGATTCAGGTTGGACTTCTCAATCAAATCGTTATCTGTAATTGTTACCTGTTGAAATAAATGCTCGAATTAATTTCAGTTTCATTAAGTCCATGTAACAGAAACTTTCAAGATTTTTTTGATACATATGGAAGGCATAATTTCACAGTTTCTAGTCAATGAAAACACAACACATAAATATAATACCAAACAAACCCCTTTCACAATATAGATTAGCTGAGAGAAATTCTGGACAAATCAAACTACTAATATCTACTATAAAGAGCGTGGTGATTCAATATCTGTGTTATTATATCTCACACTTGTTTTTCAGGGACCACTTATGAACACAGCTTGTTCCAGTAACCATTCCCCTTTACCTCCTCCTCCAAATCAATACATCGAATGCTGACTGATCAGTTACTCGATGAAAATTTCTGCATGATAAGTAAGCGCACGGCTCTTTACGCCATGTGAGACCTCAATAAAGCGAGTGAAGCGATTTTATCTAAGTCTTCCCATACACAAGCATTAACTGGACTGTAAAGACATCTGTATAGTTACCAGTCCATCCGAATTGGTCGACACTCCTAACAAGGCATAGTTCTTTAACATCTCACATCCTATAGCACCACATCCAACCTGTAACACATGCATATACTGTAACATTAAGATTTATTAGCATATTTGATTGATGTTTAATGTTGTAATGCAGTATATTTCTCTTACATGTATAAAACGGCAATGTACCCAGAGTAAACCCCTTGATAAAACTCCCCACCTACAGCCGTAACTGAACCAGCCAGACCTGGATTTGAGCCTATGGCCTCATTGGTCAGGGATGACCAGCAGAAGGTGATATCAGTACTTTAGCCGAATGAGGAACAGAGGGGCAAATATAACTATATATGTTATTACATTATCCACTCCCAAAAGGCTGAAACTATAAATATGTCTCCACTGGAATAAGCTTATGGTTAGGACACCCTTTTGAAATGACCAAAATCATGCTGAAGCAATTTTAAACCCCAAGTAAGCGAGCAAGCGCCAAATGGCTGCTGTCACACACACTCAGTCAATCCTGCATGTTATTATCTGACTTTTATCTGCATTAACATCATTATCTTGCACTGACCATAAACAGCTTGAGGCTCATCAACTTCCTACAGAGTTCGTCTCCTATACACACCCTCAGGTGATCGTAACGATCCCCTCTGGAATAACAAGAATTTAACAACACTTCAAATATATTAAATATTTATTTATTTATTTACCTATATGAATGCTGTTTTGCACTGTAGTTCAGACGGTTTCACCTGCATGTGCAGGTATACATTTGTGCATGATTTTAGGATAGAGAAAATAATCGTTACATACTTCTACAGGTATAGATACACATACTGAAAGACAAACGCATAACAACAATTCCCATCAAAGATTTGTGAACACACTGAGGTACCTTGGCTGGAAGTCACCCCTGTCCCCCTTCTCCGCCACTTCTACCGCATCAAGATGTACCTACAAAAATGGAGCATCAATTATAAACACCACAGTCACACACACTGTAGATTTTCATCAAAATCTGAAATAAACAAAATTTACTTATTTATTTCATTGGTGTTTTACGCCATACTTAAGAATATTTCACTGGGTGGAAACCAGGCAAACATCGGAGGGAAAATATGATCATCCACAGGCTGCTGGAAGACCTTCCCACGTACATGTATGACCAGCATGAGGTGGACTGGAATTCACAGTTATGGCAGTAGTGAGAGACCTGCAAGGTCTAAAAAGTCTTAAACATAAACAAAGTTACATAACCTACAAGTATTTCAGCCCATAACCACTGACAAATGATGTGCCTTACCCACTGCTGTATGGGTGTGAACTTGCCAGTCAGGGCCTTGAGTCCCTCCTGGGCAAGTATTCCTCCCAGTGAGGCACAAAGAGGAGCCAGACACCCCTGGCTGGAGAAGGACAGCTGTTCTAATAAGGACCCTGCCTGTGTCTTCACATTCACCATCTGTAAACAAAAAACATGTTAACTTAATGCCCCTAGAGCCATTTTACATGACCTATATAATTATACAAGAGATGCCCTGCACCATACATCACCAATACTTTTTCAATGGTGTGAATTTCTTGCCAATAAATTTTTGCTACCGCAAACACTTCAGTGATTTTGATTCAAATTGCACCCTTGATACCAATAAAAAAATGTGTTGAGCAACGAAAATCCTTAATTTAGCATGATTAGTTTACTGTAAATATAGGATGTTAAAAAACTGTTTCCCTTTAGACAATACACACCCAATATCCATGGGTTTCATTTCAAATGTCATTTTATTCTTTTGCTTGTGAAGAAAAAATAAGGTTACGTTTTGTTGTCAAACCATTATATACTTGTAGCTTACAGGATCTTTCATGGATTTGTTCACTTCTGCAGCAATAGCCAGCAACTCATCTGCATCTTTGGGACACCTGACAAAGTAATTAATTAACAAGTTTGTAAAAGAAGAATACACTGATACTTCTGTACAAACTGTGTTTACACCTCCCAAAGGCCCAGAAATGTCAAAATAAGGGCATCATATTACTTTTACATGAATACGATGAGTTTTATACTCGTTAAAAAATAAAAGCCGCGAATAAAAACAAACTCTCTGAAATATGTTTATTTGGAGGACTGCTGATTCCATACTCTGCACCATTCTGGAGGTTTTAGGAACCTCTTTTTTTCAAGGTTGAAACACCCTGTGTTGTATTCTCAAGAACTGGAAGAGAATAGGTACGTGTAATAGAACTGTACGATACAAACATAGGGCTTTATGCACATTACATGGTCGTGGACTCCCCTGAATATAGCTGTACGATACAAACAAAGGGCTTTATGCACACTACATGGTCGTGGACTCCCCTGAATATAGCTGTACGATACAAACAAAGGGCTTTATGCACACTACATGCTCGTGGGTTTCCCCTGAATAGAACTGTACGATAGACACAAAGGGCTTTATGCACACTACATGGTCGTGGGTTTCCCCTGAATAGAACTGTACGATACAAACAAAGGGCTTTATGCACACTACATGGTCATAGGTTTCCCCTGAATAGAACTGTACGATAGACACAAAGGGCTTTATGCACACTACATGCTCGTGGGTTTCCCCTGAATAGAACTGTACGGTACAAACAAAGGGCTTTACATAGACTACATGGTCCTGGGTTTCCCCTGAATAGAGCTGTACAATACAAACAAAGGGCTTCATATACACTACATGGTCAAGGGTTTCCCCTGAATAGAACTGTACGATACACACCAAGGGCTTTATATATACTACGTGGTCAAGGGTTTCCCCTGAATAGAGCTGTACCATACAAACAAAGGGCTTTATATACACTACATGGTCCTGGGTTTCCCCTCAATAGAACTGTACGATACACACCAAGGGCTTTATATATACTACGTGGTCGTGGGTTTCCCCTGAATAGAGCTGTACAATACAAACAAAGGGCTTTATATACACTACATGGTCCTGGGTTTCCCCTCAATAGAGCTGTACAATACACACCAAGGGCTTTATATATACTACGTGGTCGTGGGTTTCCCCTGAATAGAGCTGTACCATACAAACAAAGGGCTTTATATACACTACATGGTCCTGGGTTTCCCTTGAATAGAACTGTACGATACACACCAAGGGCTTTATATATACTACGTGGTCAAGGGTTTCCCCTGAATAGAGCTGTACAATACAAACAAAGGGCTTTATATACACTACATGGTCCTGGGTTTCCCCTCAATAGAACTGTACGATACACACCAAGGGCTTTATATATACTACGTGGTCAAGGGTTTCCCCTGAATAGAGCTGTACAATACAAACAAAGGGCTTTATATACACTACATGATCCTGGGTTTCCCCTGTAAAAAAATGAACGATACACACCAAGGGCTTTATATATACTACATGGTTGTGGGTTTCCTCTGGGCTCTGCCCAGTTTCCTCCCAACATAATGCTGGCCGCCGTCGTATAAGTGGAATATTCTTGAGTACAGCATAAAAAAATAATCAAATAAATAAATAAATAAAAATATATACATTACAAGCAGCTGAAGTAATTGGTAAATCCTAATATCTATGTATAAGGTACTGATGCTGTACTCACCGGCTGTGGGGAAATCTGCCAAACCTCTCCTGGAAATGTTTCAGCGCTAGGTAACCAAGGTGTATACTTTTTGGTGCCTGCATAATATATGAAAACAGGTCACTAAGTTCCTATCACTATAATAGACATCATTATATATTAAATCTCATTATAAATCTGTGCACATATATCACGAATATGCGTCTAATATCCCTACATGTATGTTGCATCATACCATATAGGCATACAATGGGATCGAACAGTGAAGTTCAGCACAATACAAAAACTGATCAAAGTTGACCATTTGTCTTTGAACAGAATAATTTATTATAATACAACACAGAAGATAAAATTTTCACTGACGTCATGAATTTGAGTTGAACAGATAGGTAAGTTGACCTACATTCTCTTAAACTAGCACTGTCCAAATCCTTATTTATGCAACACATTATTTTGGTAATTTCAATTTGTAACATGTGAACTGATTTCACCAAAGTTTGATTTCACTTCATTTTCAAATATATAAATACAAATAGCAAAAGATTATCCTATCTGATAATATATCACAAAATATTCTTGGTGATGCATAAAACACCAATCTAATAAATCAAAACTAGATAACTCAATTAAAGAGGCATTCATGCAGTGTGCTTGTATTGTCTAAGTCATTTACCTCACAATGGATTTACATCTGAATTAAGAGAAACTAACTCACATCAATTTTCCAAGTGTCTTCAGCCAAACTGAACTTAGGAGCCCAAATTTGTTCTTCAAGTGACTTCTGCAAGACAAAATAATATCAAAACAATGTTTTATTTTCATAAGTTTAATTCTGTGTCTCTGACACCAGTTGCTGAATTACAAGGAGAAATTTACATGTAACCATAATGCTGTTTCTCACTGCAATATTTAAACATGGGAACAAAGAAATAAGTCAATCAAATCAAACTGAAATTAGCCTTTACAACAGTCTGAAATTCCACTCAATGTCAATTCATCTTTCATATGGAAGGTTTGCAATTTCTAATATTCAGAGAAAAAAATCCGCACAATTCAAACCCTTGTATGGATGAAGACTTACAAATGAGACACTGGCCGGCACCTTGACTTGTGAAGCTATTCCTCCATGAAGGTAAGTACCAAACTCTGGCACAGTTGTATCACAGATACTAAACTTTGACACTGAGATCACTGCAACACAATTAAACTGACAGATGGCAAGATGGATAGACTGTTTTCAAGGCACAGCTCAGATTCACATGTTCCACAAGAACCTGAGCCAGTAATCATAAACCTTTTCAGGGTTCCAAGCCCCTCAGAATTTTGATTTCAGAATAGCATTCACTTTATGCTGACAGAAAAATATGTCACACACTAACAAGTCTTGATGGGTTGATTTAATTTCTGGTAAGTATCTCTTTGCCAAGCAAAACATTTCAAAAAGAAATCCTTCCAAAATATTACACGCAGTAGCAGTCTGACATCATTCTTTGATGTGAACAGTTCCTTTCATACATGTAGCTGATCTCAAAACTCTCAGCACAAGAACACATCGTCACAAGAACCAGTCAACTGCAATTTCCTTTCAGTTCACAATAAACATTTCTAGTCCTTGGCTACTCAAAAGGGCACATGTACAAAGAGAAGAAATCAGCCATTGCTTACCTTTAATCCTGCATTGTTTCCCATTCAATGCTTCCATGCCCACAACTTCCCTGAAGCTGACAATGTTACCATCTTCAAAAGAATGCCGTGTGTTCTCAAGACAAGTCACAATGCCTGGATTGTCCTGAAATATTATGTAAGAAACCATTCAGGCTGAAATATTGGATAAGGAACCATTCAGACTGAAATATTGGGTAAGGAACCATTCAGACTGAAATATTGGGTAAGGAACCATTCAGACTGAAATATTGGGTAAGGAACCAGTTAGACTGAAATATTGGGTACGGAACCAGTTACACTGAAATATTGGGTACGGAATGCGTTAGACTGAAATATTGGGTAAGGAACCAGTTAGACTGAAATATTGGGTACGGAACCATTCAGATTGAATTACTAGGTAAGTAACCATTCAGGCTGAAATATTGGGTAAGGAACCATTCAGACTGAAATATTGGGTAAGGAACCAGTTGGACTGAAATATTGGGTAAGGAACCAATTAGACTGAAATATTGGGTAAGGAACCATTCAGATTGAATTACTAGGTAAGAAACCATTCAGACTGAAATATTGGATAAGGAACCAGTTGGATTGAAATATTGGGTACGGAACCATTCAGATTGAATTACTAGGTAAGAAACCATTCAGACTGAAATATTGGGTAAGGAACCAGTTGGACTGAAATATTGGGTAAGGAACCATTCAGATTGAATTACTAGGTAAGAAACCATTCAGACTGAAATATTGGGTAAGGAACCAGTTGGACTGAAATAGTGGGTAAGAAACCATTCAGACTGAAATATTGGGTAAGGAACCAGTTGGACTGAAATATTGGGTAAGGAACCATTCAGATTGAATTACTAGGTAAGGAACCAGTTAGACTGAAATATTGGGTAAGGAACCAGTTGGACTGAAATATTGGGTACGGAACCATTCAGATTGAATTACTAGGTAAGGAACCATTCAGACTGAAATATTGGGTAAGGAACCAGTTGGACTGAAATATTGGGTAAGGAACCATTCAGATTGAATTACTAGGTAAGAAACCATTCAGACTGAAATATTGGGTAAGGAACCAGTTGGACTGAAATAGTGGGTAAGAAACCATTCAGACTGAAATATTGGGTAAGGAACCAGTTGGACTGAAATATTGGGTAAGGAACCATTCAGATTGAATTACTAGGTAAGGAACCAGTTAGACTGAAATATTGGGTAAGGAACCAGTTGGACTGAAATATTGGGTACGGAACCATTCAGACTGAATTACTAGGTAAGGAACCAGTTAGACTGAAATATTGGGTAAGGAACCATTCAGGCTGAAATATTGGGTAAGGAACCATTCAGACTGAAATATTGGGTAAGGAACCATTCAGACTGAAATATTGGGTACGGAAAAATTCAGATTGAATCACTAGGTAAGAAACCATTCAGACTGAAATACTGGGTAAGGAGCCATTCAAACTGAAATATTGGGTAAGGAACCAGTTAGGCTGAAATATTGGGTAAGGAACCATTCAGATTGAATTACTGGGTAAGAAACCATTCAGACTGAAATATTGTTTCCAAGTTCAAGATCTAAGGCAGGATATAAAGGATAGCCAGAACAAATCAACAATTAACCGATTTCTTTCCTACATAAAATGTTACAAAATTTGTGTACTTCAACATCAGAGAAAAGGAAATGCTGTTTCACTTCCTGCCACATTTCAACAATTATTTGCCTGGGGCCAGAAATTACACTACAAAAAAATCACTTTCTGTCAGTTTAACTAATATTCATGTAACTTAGTAATGAATAATGTAAAGTAATGAATGGAACAACAGGCCTTGAGCCTGCCGTAGAAAATCAATGCTCTGGAGCAAGGTGTCTACATGCACCACAGTTCAACTGAGGTCAGCAACAAAATTAATACAGATTTGGATTTAGATTTAAAAAGATTTCTATTCACCTACAGCTTCAGACATATTGTAATAGATGACAAAATCCCACAAGGACTGTTCAACCAGGAAATACTGTCTAATAGTATCATCATAAAAGAACTTTGCAGTTTCAGAAACTTTTGTAAAGTAGACGTACATTTATCTCAATTGTTTCTCTACAAACTGTTTCATACAAAGACTTCATATTTATATACATGTATCCCGCAAATTGCTCTTGTTTTAGAAACAAGATTGTCCCACAGGCTCAGCTTCTGCAGGCGGATAAAACTTCAAACTGGTTTGATAAGAGAGGAAACAACTCAACCTTAACTTCCTGTACAACAGACTGCATGCTGGGGTTTAAAAGCAGGGGAACAAAAATAAGCAAACAGAATGAACTGCCAGTGTCTCTGAATTGTTCGGACAAGGTGGCAGAGGATGCACAAATGTATCACAAACCTTTGATATATCTGCTATGAAGGCTTCCTTAGGCTCTTCCCCATCGGTATCCAAGATTTCAAACGTATCCCCGAAGTCACAGAAGGCAGAGCAAAACACCCCATAGACATCTCCACAAACAAACTGTCAAGTAGACAAATGAAACATCAGCCTTTGTCTGTTCAGTTATATTACTTATTAATTTTCTTGTGGCAGGATTCTTTGTATGTTGACATATTTATAGTGCTACATCACTGGTATTCAATTAGGGACAAATGCAACTCCCAAATTAGCGTACTGACGGGCACTTGACATTTGTGAAAATTTTCAACAGTATACCATGGCACTCATTACCGAGGAGACTAAGAGAGTTCCAATCAAGTAAATGAACACATAAGAAGGGATTTATTAATACTCAGCACACATAAAGGACAGAATTTAAGTCCCAGTATTAAAAGAATATGAACCTTTATCCCAGTGCACTGATACCAGGCACTCAGACAGAACAGTTTTATCATCATATACTCTTACACTGAGCTCCAAGTACGAAAGTATGAAGATTGGGGATTTGAAGTCTTACATATAAACCAACTGCACTGTTCAATTCAGAGATCTCCTGTGTATGACGAAGATGCTCTATTAAATGGAAAATTTCTGCCACAATACTGGCCATGAATCTGACTTATTGAATTCATTTCTTTCTTTGTTTTTTAATGCCTTGCTCAGTAAGTTTTCATTTACACGTTCATTATCAGTTTAACCAGTGGAAGAATCTGATATATGGGTGGAGAATCAGACTGCCTTTGGCAACTGTCCAGCATGTGATGTACAAACCAGAGTGCCTTTGGCAACTGTCCAGCATGTGATGTACAAACCAGAGTGCCTTTGGCAACTGTCCAGCATGTCATGTACAAACCAGAGTGCCTTTGGCAACTGTCCAGCATGTGATGTACAAACCAGAGTGGCTCTGGCAACTGTCCAGAATGTGATGTACAAACCAGAGTGCCTTTGGCAACTGTCCAGCATGTGATGTACAAACCAGAGTGCCTTTGGCAAGTGTCCAGCATGTGATGTACAAACCAGAGTGCCTTTGGCAACTGTCCAGCATGCGATGTACAAACCAGAGTGCCTTTGGCAACTGTCCAGCATGTGATGTACACACCAGAGTGCCTTTGGCAACTGTCCAGCATGTGATGTACAAACCAGAGTGGCTTTGGCAACTGTCCAGCATGTGATGTACAAACCAGAGTGCCTTTGGCAACTGTCCAGCATGTGATGTACAAACCAGAGTGCCTTTGGCAACTGTCCAGCATGTGATGTACAAACCAGAGTGGCTTTAGCAACTGTTCGGGATGTGATGTACAAGCCAGAGTGCCTTTGGCAAGTGTCCAGCATGTGATGTACAAACCAGAGTGGCTTTGGCAAGTGTCCAGCATGTGATGTACAAACCAGAGTGCCTTTGGCAACTGTTCGGGATGTGATGTACAAGCCAGAGTGCCTTTGCCAACTGTCCAGCATGTGATACACAAGCCAGAGTGCCTTTGGCAAGTGTCCAGCATGTGATGTACAAACCAGAGTGCCTTTGGCAAGTGTCCAGCATGTGATGTACAAGCCAGAATGCCTTTGGCAACTGTTCGCATGTGATGTACAAAGCAGAGTTCCTTTGGCAAGTGTCCAGCATGTGATGTACAAAACAGAGTTCCTTTGGCAACTGTCCAGCATGTACAAACCAGAGTGCCTTTGGCGTCTGTCCAGCATGTATAAACCAGAGTGCCTATGGCAACTGTCCAGCATGTGATGCACAAGCCAGAGTGCCTTTGGCAACTGTTCGGCATGTGATGTACAAACCAGAGTGCCTTTGGCAACTGTTTCACGAGAATCACCAACCACTGCTTGTCACCAACACATCACAAAGAGTGACAGTCTCACACATTCCTGGACCATGGCCAAGACGGAACCTGCATCTAGCATGTCCATGCTTTGGTAAGCTTAGCACCTTAATCACTCTGTCACAACTCACTCCCTACCATGAAGCTAAGTAGTAATTTCACAGCATGATGAGGCAGAAATTTCTATACACAAAGAATCTATAATCTATAATCTCATTCTGCTCACATTTTGAACAATTTGGAAATCCAGACATTTTTTTGATAAAAAAATTAAAAAAAACATAAAACACCGAAGGGATTGAGTTCCTTAAAAACCTCATGGAAAGCAACTTACTTTTATTGGTGGATTTTGTGACCTACAAAACTGGTTGACTTTTATCAGCACTTTCAAAGGTGTTTCTGTTAATATCACACACTGAAAATAAAATACATGTACACATGCTCAATGTTACAACTGAAGACAAACTTTCTGAGGGTGACAACAAACAAACAATTACTCAGTGTCCATAAATGCACTGTTTACATTTGCTCTTATTCAATCTGACTGGTGAGAATATTTCACGTTTCGTTACATAATGAGAAGCCCAGCTAACAACTGAATTTACCACAGAAAAAACAGTGTTACATCAACTAAGTGTACACTGCAATTTATTAATTTACATGTATGCCTTTAACGGCATCACTCAAGCCTTCAAACTGAGAGAAAATAAAAATCTGTACCAATGTAGATTTTATGGGTCAGGGCTTTTCAGTCACAGATAGTCATGCAATAGTGGACACAATGGTTTTGTTCATTTAGCACTGTGTATAATTACCATGATGTATACCTTCAACATTAGACCTAGAATTCGACATGGAAATGGAATGCCTTGGGTGGTAAAGGTTTATGATCGTCCATAAAGCAGAAGAGGTCTGAAGTCTGTAGACAGTGTCTTTAGTCTGATCAATGGGTTCAGCTCTGACACCTGTAAAGGTTTGGAGAGATCCGAGGTCTCATCTGGCATGCACGTAGGAGATCAGCTCTGACACTTGTAAAGGTTTGTGATCATATCTCAAATATACCTGACAGTCCCAAAGGTAGGAGAGGTCAGAGGTCTCATCCAGAATTGTGAACAGCGTTTTCAGTCTGCTTTCAGGGTTCAGCTCTGACGCCAGTAAAGGTTTGTGATCACATCTCAAATATACCTGATAGTCCCAAAGGTAGGAGAGGTCAGAGGTCTCATCCAGAATTGTGAACAGTGTTTTCAGTCTGACTTAGGGGTTCAGCTCTGACGCCAGTAAAGGTTTGTGATCATACCTGAAATATACCTGATAGTCCCAAAGGTAGGAGAGGTCAGAGGTCTCATCCAGAATTGTGAACAGTGTTTTCAGTCTGACTTAGGGGTTCAGCTCTGATGCCAGTAAAGGTTTGTGATTATATCTCAAATATACCTGATAGTCCCAAAGGTAGGAGAGGTCAGAGGTCTCATCCAGAATTGTGAACAGTGTTTTCAGTCTGACTTAGGGGTTCAGCTCTGACGCCAGTAAAGGTTTGTGATCATACCTGAAATATACCTGATAGTCCCAAAGGTAGGAGAGGTCAGAGGTCTCATCCAGAATTGTAAACAGTGTTTTCAGTCTGACTTAGGGGTTCAGCTCTGATGCCAGTAAAGGTTTGTGATCACATCTCAAATATACCTGATAGTCCCGAAGGTAGGAGAGGTCAGAGGTCTCATCCAGAATTGTGAACAGTGTTTTCAGTCTGACTTAGGGGTTCAGCTCTGACACCAGTAAAGGTTTGTGATCATACCTGAAATATACCTGATAGTCCCAAAGGTAGGAGAGGTCAGAGGTCTCATCCAGAATTGTGAACAGTGTTTTCAGTCTGACTTAGGGGTTCAGCTCTGATGCCAGTAAAGGTTTGTGATCATATCTCAAATATACCTGATAGTCCCTATTGTAGGAGAGATCAGATCATCCAGTACTGTGGACAATGTCATCAGTCTAATATATGGGTTCAGCTCTGACACCTTTAAATGTTTGTCATCAAATCTTCAGACATACCTGAAAATTCCTAAGGTAAGAGAGGTCAGAGGTTTCCTCCAGTACTGTGGGCAGCGTCTTGAGTCTGACATAAGGGTTCAGCTCTGACAATCTCTCAGCACACGCTTCTGCCCTGTACATAAATGGTTAGTGAATACACTTAAGTCTCCTCACTACAGCCCAGATGGGATTTATGTGTTGAGAGCCACTGATTAATGTTTTGCCTTTCACCAACAAAAATCACGTGATCGATGGATAGACACGATGAAATTTCGACACCTGTGATTGTAAGTGGCTTGCATCTACCTACATGTCGATAAAACCAATCGTATGACTAAAATTTCACCCGAGGGAACTGGATTAAGTATTAAGTAAATTAAGTACTCATGTTAACGCAATATGGGCGGAAGTGGACAGCCTTTCAAATTACGCCAGAATGAACAAGAAATGGTTTGCTGCAGCGGTGCAAACGCACGTGTGTAGGTGTCGCTTTGTTTGCAACTTGACACCTTCATCTCGTCTGCTATTAGGTCTAGTTTGCAAGTACGGATTCGGGCGTGCTAAATTCTGCTACAGTTTCGTATACAGAGAACCCTACAGTTTAAAAGCAGATACTTGACATGACACTCCACATGTGTAATACTGGGTAGATACGCTGAATCTCCACAGAGTTTTCTTCCAATTTCCCATTTATCACAAAATAACGACAATAAAACAATCAACCTGTAGAAAAGAGCATGTACTAAAATTATTGTGATTAAAACTGAGAAAACACGAGCTACTGGTGGTAGGAGCATAGATTAACTGCTCGGTGAAGCATGAGCTTGTTTATTACATTCTTGAACTGCCATTATAATCCCCTGACCACCCCTGATGCTCTCCCGCAGTGTAGTCAATAACAACCACAACCAACGCAATGAATCCTGGGATACACTTTGAGAGTCCCACAGCAAACTTTAAGTCATTTACCGTAGTGTTTAACATAAGAAATTGAATTTAGTCTTCAAATACATGTGAAACTGACAGAATTTTTTACTCTGATTGCTAAATAACCATCACAGGAAGTAATGCATCAATTCCATCTGGTTTCCTACCTGTTTCTACAATTCTTCACATCTGTTTCACTAAGAAAGAACTGTGTCCCCAAATCTGTGATAGTAGCAGTCTGTCCATCTTGTATGGCTAGGAGCTGAAGAATACAAGACCAAATGTCAGTTACACAATAAAATATACAAAATCAATGGCAGAAATAAGATCCAAAGATCAAACAGTCACCATTTGATTTTGAAATCAACTGGCCCTTCCTGAGTTTTAAAGGCCATTGAAATAGAAACAAGCACCAAGCAAATAAGATTGAACATTGTAGGTCGTTTAGATATACACATGTAGTGTACTATTGTCTTTGTTCAAAGAATAATATGTGACTGGCTATGGATGACATAAAAAAAAATTTTAAGAAGTTCAGACGCTGGAGGAGTGTAGTCAAGAAACAGACCGTGAATTTAATATTAGTAAATATAAGCTCTCCTTAGATAAGAGCTTTCAGCTACAGAAGACTGAAGTGGAGTTGCTACATCCCTATGATGTTTAACATTAGAAGCATGTCACAATAAAATCTTTCCTTTAGTTCCAAAACTCTGTTGTGGATGCGATCAAATCCTCAGGCAAACTTTTATTGACTTGTTTTCATGCCATCCCTACTCCCTCCGCATCCAGCACCCTGTGGCGTGTGAATTAGCCACCAGAACATGTTTACAAAAACTTCTTCGTGCACCCCTCTTCACAGCTCTATGCTGCAATCTTCTCATTAGGTTTGGTTTTAATCGTCCCTTGTAACCGCCCAGAAACCACTACCGAACCTGTCAAAATGGCCATTGCGTTGTCATTCACAGGCAACACTTTCTATAATTTGTTAGAAGCTCACTCATTGGTCCACAGGAGAGAGAGTCCCAATGGGATTGCATGTAAAATAACATACAGTATCTACTTTTCTTTTACTTTTACCGGCATATCAAAGATTCAAAAAACCAAAGACGAATGAGCTCCCACTCTGTTTAGCCACCAAGTCCTAATTCACCAGAGTTTGCAATTTTCCTCTCTGCTCTTAAAATTTAGTTGGCCTGCTGGGTTTTCTTATCCCAAAATCTGCCAGATTTTCCCACCCCTCTGCTAGTGGGCCAGCGTTTATTTTGACCCCTGCAAAATAGACTACATACTACATAGTCAAACCACCAAAAAACCAGCAACCACCCAAAAAATAATTGTGAAAAGTATTCTGTAGAAATGTGTACAGTAGTTTGATTAATACTAAGAGAGTAGCACAGTAGTACACTTACCTCCACACCAGCTAGAGCTATGTTCTTTGCTGTAAGAAATCAAAGAAATTAAATATATTAAACAAACATGAACAATTTGTATACCCATAAGACCCATAAGTCAAATTCTCCTCTCAAACAAAAAATCCACAATGTACTTTAGATTGCCTCTGGTGCGCCAAATTAGATTACATGTGCATGAGGAATTAAAAATTGTGTCAAAATGGTGTATATGGAAGGACAGGGATTATTTCTATGCTTGTTTCTGGGTGCTACTACAGTTGATTTTGGCACACTGTTCATCCAGTGCCATTGCTGAGAACATACTGTCGCCACAATTAGGACATTGTCATAGAATTTAACTTATTACATGTGATTTCATTATTATGATTTCATACTCTGGCCTAGCATTCTCAAAACTCAAGCTACCCGTAACTTGAATGATTCAAAATGGTCTTTCACACAAGCAACTCCTATTATGACTTTTTTTTTTTTAATTTTCAAAGGTAACCATTGTTCAAAGTGGCATTAACCCCAGTAAAATCAAATAAATCAACTTTTTTTCAAATGGGAAATAGAGTTTTTTGATGGTATTGGAATGCTGAAAACATAAGAATTCTTTCTTGCTAAATATTGGTTTATGTGACAAATACACACAAAATTATCATCTATTTTAAAAATAAGTCAAAAATATAAAACACATAAACCCCCAAGCTGAGATTTATTCATAGTCTGTGACTTTTTTTCTGCGTCAACTCCCTGAAGATCAGTGATCACAGTGTGAAAACTTGCTTGTGAACCTATGACTTGGCAGATTATGGTAAGGATATGTACATGTATGTTTGTACAAGGAATCAACAAGCTGGAAGCGAGTCTGTGAACGGTGCCTTTATCTTCAGGGACATCACCACTCTGCCCCTGAGCCCACTCTGTCAATGTCCCTGTGGCTGTGGCTGTCATGCATGCCAGTTAGGGTCAGAAACTCAAGAGATAAGCAGCCCAAACTTCCAAGGGTCCGACTGTAGGCAAACTGCCACCAGGAAGCAAATCTACCACATCTGTATCTCCACTTCAATTTTGTCATTTTATCTACAGGAATGTGACAAAAGATCTATTCAGGACACTGGGTGCAGGAAGAGCATATCCCTGTCACTGCTGAGCTCCACTGGCCCTTGGGGGTCACTAAACCTCATGTATATACATGTACATGAATCATGTTAGTACCGGAGCACAGGTTACCAAGGTTAAACGCCAGGCAGCCCAATACTACCACATCTAAATGATGCGCCATGTCGATAGTCCAAGCTTTTCAAACTATTTCCCTATACACTTTATCTGGACAAAGTGTGCAGTGTACATGTACCTGCAGTAATATTTAACACAAAGCTCAACAGTGAAAAACAACTCAAAAAAAAAAAAGAAGAAGAATAATAAGAAACAGCCACATATTGCATTTGTTGCAAGTTTAGCTAGACTGGGTCTTCAAAATTAATGGTTCTGCGACAGTCATTTGGTTTTTTTTTGTTTATACTCGTTATCCATACAACGGACATTCCCTGTCCCTGATCCCTTTCAGCGAGATCAATGGTTTGTTCTATGTTGAATTCTGTTGTGTATTGGTATTACCACTTTTGCACACGTAGTTTTCAATGCAGCTATGTGACGATATGTTTCACTGAAATGTTGTACAATTATACCAGACTTACCAGATATATCTGTTAATTCAGCTGTCGCGATTTACATCAAAATTGCCCGATTTGGATTTCTTGTCTTGCTTTACACAATTAATGTTTGTGTATTTAGGTAGATACAGATGTCTTGACTGTGTGATGTAGCGATATTCCGGGCTGGATACACCGTGCATCTCCTGGTGTATCCCTGGTCAACAGGGGTATTTAAGTTTATCATGATGTGTCTGATAATTTCTTTATCATATTGTTTGCAACAATATTGCTATACTTTTATGTGTTTGGCTTTATAGTTTGTGTTGACAAAATATAATGGTGCGCACACTTTGCCAACATTTACTGTGTACAACTGTGTATATGAGACTGTGTATACTAGTAACTACAGACGATAATAACTAATAACCATCGCTCAGAGTTAAAGATACTTAAATATGCATTATTCCCTAATCTACACGAATTGCTTATTGCATTTGTTTGAAATGAACATATCTGTGTAACATTACTTATGTCACATACTGTGTTTGTGTTCATAAGGTTATTCACGGAACCAGTGAATAAAATTTAATGCATGAAGACCTCTCCACCACAAGTTGTGTGTGTGTTTGGTTCATTTTCCACGTCACAGTACACTTAAGTTGAAGCAGTCTACCGCTGATACAGATGCCAACTTTGGATACAATAATTGTTATCATGTGAATTATCAACGTGCACCTTCAGTCTACTGCTGATACAGATGCCAACTTTGGATACAATAATTGTTATCATGAGAATTATCAACGTGCACCTTCAGTCTACTGCTGATACAGATGCCAACTTTGGACACAATAACTGCTATCATGTGAATTATCAACGTGCACCTCTTATCTACTGTTGATACAGAAGCCAACTTTGGATACAATAAGTGCTATCATGTGAATTATCAACGTGCACCTCTTGTCTACTGCTGATACAGATGCCAACTTTGTACACAATAACTGCTATCATGTGAATTAATAACGTGCACCTCTTGTCTACTGATGATAGATGCCAACTTTGGATACAATAAGTGCTATCATTTGAATTATTACCGGACACCTCCAATCTACTACTGATACAGAAGCCAACTTTGGACACAATAACTGCTATCATGTGAATTATTAACGTGCACCTCTTGTCTACTGATGATACAGATGCCAACTTTGGATACAATAACTGCTATCATGTGAATTAATAACGTGCACCTCTTGTCTACTGATGATAGATGCCAACTTTGGATACAATAAGTGCTATCATTTGAATTATTACCGGACACCTCAAATCTACTACTGATACAGATGCCAACTTTGGACACAATAACTGCTATCATGTGAATTAATAACGTGCACCTCTTGTCTACTGATAATACAGAAGCCAACTTTGGATACAATAAGTGCTATCATTTGAATTATTAGCGTGCACCTCCTGTCTACTGATGATACAGATGCCAACTTTGGATACAATAAGTGCTATCATTTGAATTATTACCGGACACCTCCAATCTACTACTGATACAGACGCCAACTTTGGACACAATAATTGCTATCATGTGAATTATTAGCGTGCACCTCTTATCTACTGATGATACAGAAGCCAACTTTGGATAAAATAATTGTTATCATGTGAATTATTAGCGTGCACCTCTTGTCTACTGATGATACAGATGCCAACTTTGGATACAATAAGTGCTATCATTTGAATTATTACCGGAACCTCCAATCTACTACTGATACAGATGCCAACTTTAGATGCAATAACTGCTATCATGTGAATTTTTAGCGTGCACCTCTAGCCTGCTGCTGATACAGATGCCAACTTTGAATACAATAACCGTTGTCATGTGAATTACTAGGGTGCACCTCTGGCCTACTCCTGATGCAGATGCCAACTTTGGATACAATAACCGTTGTCATGTGAATTACTAGGGTGCACCTCTGGCCTACTCCTGATACAGATGCCAACTTTGGATACAATAACCATAATCATGTGAATTATTAACTTGCGCCTCTTCCTATTAAACTTGACGATGATTTAATAATTCAATTGCTGCAATTATCCTGATCATGACAACCCACGCCTGATACATACACGTACACATCTAATTGACAACAAATGTTGGTTATTTCAACCCACGCCTGATACGTACACGTACACATCTAATTGACAACAAATGTTGGTTATTTCAACCCACGCCTGATACATACACGTACACATCTAATTGACAACAAATGTTGGTTATTTCAACCCACGCCTGATACGTACACGTACACATCTAATTGACAACAAATGTTGGTTATTTCAACCCACGCCTGATACATACACGTACACATCTAATTGACAACAAATGTTGGTTATTTCAACCCACGCCTGATACATACACGTACACATCTAATTGACAACAAATGTTGGTTATTTCAACCCACGCCTGATACATACACCTACACATCTAATTGACAACAAATGTTGGTTATTTCAACCCACGCCTGATACATACACGTACACATCTAATTGACAACAAATGTTGGTTATTTCAACCAACGCCTGATACGTACACGTACACATCTAACTGACAACAAATGTTGGTTATTTCAACCCACGCCTGATACGTACACGTACACATCTAACTGACAACAAATGTTGGTTATTTCAACCCACGCCTGATACGTACACGTACACATCTAACTGACAACAAATGTTGGTTATTTCAACCCACGCCTGATACATACACGTACACATCTAACTGACAACAAATGTTGGTTATTTCAACCCACGCCTGATACATACACATCTAATTGACAACAAATGTTGGTTATTTCAACCCACGCCTGATACGTACACGTACACATCTAACTGACAACAAATGTTGGTTATTTCAACCCACGCCTGATACATACACGTACACATCTGACAACAAATGTTGGTTATTTCAACCCACGCCTGATACGTACACGTACACATCTAACTGACAACAAATATTGGTTATTTCAAAGCTTATCACTGTGCTGTGCATGCTCTGACCCTATGTCATACACTATATACTACAGCAGTGACATTACAGACCAAATACTGAAATCTACTCAGTCTTATGTTTACTCTGCCATAGGCTGAAAGACAACCACTCATATCTGATGAGTTTATGATAAACATCAGGCAACAGCATTCAGTACCATGTACTAGTTGACATGCTAACAACATTATGATCTGACAGTATTGTAGCGATTTTTGTTTTTATGTATATATCTTCTTAACGATACAGATATCCCAGTTCCAAATCACACCATTTACTACAGGGGAAAGCACAATATTGGTAGCGTGAATCACCCAGTGTCGAACTCTGGAACAATATCTGTATACTGCTGGAGACGTTCGCTACTATGGATTCTTTTGAATGTCAGCTCGGTCAGTCCGTGTCATTCAGTAGTATGTTTGGGAAAACCACTAGTTAGCTCTGAACTTCGAATAACCAAGAAAAGTCCGATTTTTAAAGTTCAACAAACAGCAGCAACAGTTTTATTAAAATAGAGTGACAAGAGTATGTTGATATATATATATAGGTAAAAGTGCCAGTACTGTGTACAAGCACAACATCTGTACTTCAGATGGTTCAGATAACTGTGTTAGGGATATCTCAGGGAGGTATTAAACCTAGTACTGCTGTGATAGTGGTATGTCCTACTGGTGTCATATAGACAATATGTCAGCCATGTGTGGGGACATTATCCGTAAATAATACTTTCAGGTCTTCTCTGGGAGTAACAGTTCCAGAATTGGTCCAGTAATAACTTGGGAAAACGAGTTTCAAATTCTGGGACTCGGTGTCTCACTGTGCTGAAACTGGGAATCCCAGTCCCACGATTGCTCAGGGGCACTTATGCACAAATTCTCCCAGTATAAATGTTTCAGCTCATACTTGGGAATTATAAAATTTTGGTCCAGAAAATCCCAGTGACAAACTATTGAGATATACTGTCTCAATCATGGTTGGGAATATCAGTCTCACAGCCTGGGAAAGTCAGTCCCACAGCCTGGGAAAGTCAGTCCCACAGCCTGGGAACACTTGTGTCACAATTTGGAACTAGCAGTCCCACTGTCTCTAGGTATGCTCTGAAGCTGAAATCCCACTTCAGTGCTGACAACTTATCTAGCTACCACTTCACACTGCTTATATACATGTAAAATACCTGCCTTAGAAAGCTAACTAGGTGGAAATTTAGATGTTAACACGACGGTGGTCCGAGATCATCTGGGACTAAAAGTGGGAATTTGCCCGGTATTTATAGTCTACGCTCATAAATATTCATGAGTACCAAGGATGGTACTCAGAGCACTGATTGGCTAATACCAAAGTAACAACATCTGTGTATAGAAATACTATACATGTACATGCGTATCTAATGTCATGGCACATTTTTCTTTCTTTTTCTTAATAATGGAAAGATGAACAATAACTTGTAGGTAGAAAGGAGATGAGCCTGTGGAGTGAAACTATTTACTTTCGCAAATACAAGTTAATGCCCCTTTTGAAACTCTTCAATATGAGTTTAACATTAAAGAATGTTGTAAAGTAGACAACCTCGTCTAGCGGCAGTTCACCGTGAACGACGATCGTGCGCGGCGAAGCAACAACAACAACCACAAAAATGATTTAGTGTCTTAAACTTGGTATAAAGGACGTTTTATGCCAAAACCATGCCACAGTCAGTGAGTACTAATGTTGTATTAACTGGAAAGATGCCGTACGTGTTTTGTTACAGCAAGAATATGTCCAAAAGTAATGGAAACGCTACTCGAATTTGTCACTTCAAAATATTAACAATGGCGGATGTTTCGCCAAACTTAAGGTCGCTAAAAAAAAATGTTGTTAGCAACCTAGCCAAACAATATCCGATCACCAAGCTTGGAGAGAAACTCCTTCAACATGTCAGTGTATTATACGTGAAATATGGTGTTCTAATTAAGTCATCAAGTGTTAAAATTCTTACGTTGGAAGGGACAGGGGTCCAAGGAAACTGTCCTTCAAAAGTTATATTAAGGCGCCAAAAACAACTTGCTCTCATGAGTCCACAAAATATCCTGTCTCTATATGTTACAAAAAAAACATATATATATTTCAAAATATTCCACAAAAATTCTAATTTAATTTAAGGATATGTCTAACCCATAAAAATTTACATTCTACCGGTAAAACCTGTGTCTACGTTATGGACAAGGCAGAAAATTAACCCCTAACCTACCATGCAATTATATGAAATCATATACTGTCTCTAGCAAAATCGCCACAGTATGGTAGTTCTGTTTTACTAGCCAATGGCCTGGAATCAATGTCTCTACGACAGAATCATCATTCATGACTGTATACAACCATAATTATACATTAGTATGCAAAAATGAAGTGAGTATACATGAACAAACAGCCTCTCTATGTCATGCTCTGCTTATTTTTTTTACTTGTTCCTTCTGCCAGGAGGTTATGTTTTTGCACACATGCATATTTGTTTGTTTGTCTGTGATTTATGGTTTTTGCACACATGCATATTTGTTTGTTTGTCTGTGATTTATGGTTTTTGCTCAGATGCATGTTTGTTTGGACAAGCAACTTCACCGGATAAGTAGCCCCAAACACACTGGACACGCAACCTCAATGGACAAGGACATGTCATCTACAATGAGAATGATGCCATAAACAACAGTGCCAGCCATGGCCAGATTCCACGGGAAAAGTGTCATGATTAAAACTGGATTTGCACTGCCTGCAATACAACTTAAACGTTTTAAAATGGGAAGGCTGGCAAGCCTTGTAGCTTTGCAGACAGACATAAATGGCACATAGAGACACCATAATTAACTCACATTATCTGACATGGCATTCAACAACCAGTAAGATATAGCTAGGTCACAGGTGCAAGAAAGCCAATCATGAATATAAACATAAGCAATATAAACACTAGCTATTCATGGAAGGAGACCAGGTGTATATAGCAGGGGGTGCTGTACCTTGGAGAATTGTTTCCACATTACCCCACCTGTAACTCAGAGGCTTGGGTCAGTGGAAACGTCTTCTATGCGATCAATTAAATATGAAAGCATGTTAACACATGCTCAGGCCTACTTTCTGAGTGATCACTGTTTGGTCGCCACAATATGGCTGAAATCTTGTTGACCTTCATTCATTTGAAAATGTCTGGCAGTCCAGTTATCAAGAAGGGCATCCAGCTCAATGAAACAGCCTGTCAGTCACTACATAACATCCTGTATTTATTGCAATATAATTCACTGTTTAATCTGCAAAGTTATTTGAAAGAGTATTGTATAAAAATTTGCTGCCTCGCAGTATTGCTCCTTCCTCACCTTGGTGGTTTCATACAAAATTACATGTCCCTTCAAACACCTTCCCACTACATGTACATCACAACTAAATTTTAGTGAAGTAGATGTCTGTCAGAGGATAATGTGAGAGAAACACTAAACTCTTTCTCTCCTTCCATACATCAATTTCTAAACCTCTCATTTCAAATTGCGAAAACCTTCACATAGTTACAAATACAAAAATTTGGATCATGTATGAGATTTTGGTGTTAATGATGTCAGTCAAAATTGCTTTCTTATACTGGCCCCTGGGCACCAGCTTTTAAGAAAGGTATGCCTACCTATTTCCACTCCCAGTCCTCCCATGCCATACACCAAGACTGAGGATTTCCCCAGCTTCTGCATGGCACTGTCTCCCAACACATAGCGCTGGCGACTAAAACACAGAAGTGAGCAGATTAAACAGGATTCTGTTACAATATACACTGATAACGAAACAAAGAAGTGAGCAGATTAAACAGGATTCTGTAACAATATACACTGATAACTAAACAAAGAAGTGAGCAGATTAAACAAGATTCTGCTACAATATACACTGATAATGAAACAAAGTGAGCAGATTAAACAAGATTCTGTTACAATATACACTGATAACCAAACAAAGAAGTGAGCAGATTAAACAACATTGTTCCAATATACACTGATAACAAAACACAGTAGCATGCAGCATAAAGACGACTGTGCCACATTGTGAAATGACGATTAAACACAGAAGTGTGCAAATTAAACATGGTTCTGTGACCACTGGTGACCAAAACACAAAAATTATATATGATTATAGCTACTTGTCTGAGTGATAAACCCCAGCCTATTCTGACTAATCCATTGAATACTGTGCTAAAAGAAAAGCCACGTTCTGTTCAAATTAGGCTGTAATTCACTAGTTCTTCTCTGTTGTTATTGTCTCTCACATAATTTACAGTACCTGTAAACTGAAGCTGGCAACAACATCTTACCTGTACAGGCTGTCATCAATATCAGTGCTGGTTGCCATGACAATGTTAACCTCAGTTTTTTCTCCAATTTTTTTGACTTTGACTGTGAAAAAGAACACAAAAAAAAGAATGAAAAATATGTCAGTTGATCAAGAAAATACAAATCAAACTCAGGGCTAGCATATACATAAAGACCCCAAGAAATATCAAACAGTACAAGATTCACATTTCGCTATCTCCCTCTTCTCAAGAATGTTATGTTTTATTTATTTATGTACTTTTAAAAATGAAATACAACATCAAATTAATAACTAATTAATAAATGAAACGTTGAGTGATTTTTTATTACAGGATTTTGTCACTTGTAGTCATGTAAAAGGGCAAAGGTTAAATGTCTAGGAACAATGCACAAGATCTTGAGCTGTTCTGTTTGTACATGACATTCTCACAGAGAAGAAGC
This sequence comes from Liolophura sinensis, assembly GCF_032854445.1. Classification (NCBI taxonomy): domain Eukaryota; kingdom Metazoa; phylum Mollusca; class Polyplacophora; order Chitonida; family Chitonidae; genus Liolophura; species Liolophura sinensis. Next base: position 54,880,653 of record NC_088302.1, on the reverse strand, counting down.
TGAAATGGAGACACAATACACAGATTCATTGGTACAATAAAACCATTGCCAAGTAGTTTTCACGTCTTGCTTTTTGGTCATCCAAAAATCATATGCACTAAAAGGTGTTTGATCATGTGCTTATGTCAAGAACACAGACAAAATAAAACCTTTGTTTACTTTCCACAAGAATATAATACATGTATATATATACAATGTCCATATACATGTACTTGGTGCATACATGTAGACAATCTAACTAAAGCTTCTTACATCTCTCTCTAATCCCTACAATAGATCCATTTATTTTAATGACGGTGGAAAAATAATGTCCCTTAGGGCAGAGATATAGAGTAGCACAAAATATGTGAGGAGGTTTAACTGTTGTCAGAAATACCTGAACACATTAAAGTGGGGAACATGATCAGATGCTCTCTGCCATGTCCGCTCACTTCAGATGAGCACAACTCCACTCTAATCTATGACTTGTATCACAGTAAAACTCAGCCACTGTATGTTTACAGAAGAAAAATTATAATTAAAAAAAAATCCAATGACACATAGTTTTCAAACAATAACAGTTAAAAAGACGTGTATACGATACATGTATTGCATGTGTAGAGTTGAATGTGTAGATATTATGCCAGCAGTTGTGTTCTCATGCTTGGTCAGTCATCCTTAGGTGACATCACCATGTAAGTGTATACCTGGATGCTTCACCATGGCAACAGCTACAGATCTGTTATCATACGCCTCACTACACCTTCATCCGTGTAAAATGTGACATCAGTAATTTGGCTTTACAAAGAGTACTCTATATTAGAGTTAAATGCCTCAAGCCTCTGACAGGCTATTTCCTATCATCACCATCCACAAATATCTTAAATAATTCAGGTAAATCACTGAGAATTCCAACCATCACATGATGATGTTAGCTGTTTAGTCATTTACCTAGCATGCGTGTCCAGTATCAGCTTCGAGTTGTGTTACGTGCCTAGGCATTGGTAAACAACAGTTTTTATAAGACCATAAATACATCATACATGTACAGGTGTACGTATTCAATCTATTTCACCACAACTTGTGTATTTAGGAAAATATAAATACTACACATATTTTATAACACTCACAAAAAGAAGTATTTTAGGAAATTTACAGTTTCTTAGATCCCATTAAAATGAGAAAATGAACTGTGCATGAATCAGCCAATTTCTATAAACCTGTAATTCTGGATATCTGAATGGACATGCTCACGTTATATAGTGTTTTTGACATTTATATTAGTACATTACAAAGTATCACTACTATGTGTCCAATAACACTTTATGATCAAGATACTTAAAGCTGGACTTCAGAATCTATCAGAAGTTAAAAATACTCCCTGTGCACACTGCAAGCTCACATCAACTTTAACAGCTCTCTTTTTAACAAAAGAGAGCAGCAAGTACTATGCTGCATGCTACAGCCGTGAGTCACTTTCTCTTACAATACAGTCATTTGTAAATGCTGGCTTCCAAAAACATTCTCTCCAATGGAAGTAGATTTAAACAGAGTGCAAACAATTTTCTGGAACTGTTACAATAGCTGCCCTCCATCCTTAATTTTGGTGCAAATTTCACAAAGTTCCAACTGATAAATATGTTTTCAAAGCTGATCCCTGATCATTTTACAACTACATGTGCATCATATTTTTCATTTTCAAGTACACAGGGTGTCTTAAGCTTTTTGTGTAGTATTTCTATGTCAGCACCTGATCAATGTTTTACAATTTACATATCTTCACGGTACATACATATTTATTTCTAAAGAAATATTTCAATAGGAAATGAAAAAAATAGGGACAAGATCTAAATCTATTTTCAGATTTTTCGTAACTGCTGCACAAAGCTCTGAGCATGTAGGAGATATAATCCACCAGCCACATACATATCTCCATGAATGTGTATACACAAAAAGATAAATGTTTTCTCCTGAAAGCAGCCTCAAAGCATGCACAGGGAGAGCCTTTCCTCCAGTTGTCAGTATCTGGTCAACACCCGCACAGATGTCCTACACAATCAACGTGACCAGATACACAAAACATCCTCATTACATCCATTACATACAAAAAGGTTTTTTCCTTAAAAAGCTGTGACGACTTCATAATAATATCATACTTCCTTTCAGAAGAAATGTTCTAAACAACTGCAATAAATTTTTATTATTCCTTGAGTGTATTCTGATCACCTGGGAATGCTTTAGGCCTGAATTAAAAAATTATGACCTTTATATGTCTAGTTCACAAGTCAGTTAGAATGCCTAAATATCATTATGCCCTGTGTGTTGACATGTTTTGATCACAAGACAGTTCCTGAACATGTATGAATATATACAATTTAAGTTGCTCAGAAAGTTTGTTTTCATCAGTGCATGTGTACTGACTTTTGATCTCTAGCATTAGGATCAAAATCTGTGGCCACAGACATTGTTGAATGACATGTTGTGATGTATTATAAAGTTCTTAACTTAACATTATGATCAGTGAATGTAACCATGAGTGAATGTACCTGGGAGTGAGTGAGTGTTTGGGGCTTAACGTCATACTTAACAATTTTTCAGTCATACGATGACAAAGGAATCCTTAGAGTGCATGTAACGTGCCTCCTTGTTTCAGGAAAAGATTCCCACTGCTCTTTTATCTAGTGCTGCTTCACTGAGATGCCTTACCGAAGACAAGTAAGACGTCCTGCCCAAGCCATTATACTGATACGGGTCAACCAGTCGTCGCTGAACGCCAAGTGAGGAAAATACAACTTCCTTTTTTTGAGGTTTTGGGTGTGGCTCGACCCAGTATTGACCCTGGATCTACCGCTTCCGAAGCGGACGCTCTACCAACTGTGCTATCAGGGCCAGTGGGCGTGAATGTAACAGTGTGAGTGTAACTGGGTGTGAATGTAACAGGGAGTGAATGTAACTGGGGATGAATGTAACTGGGAGTGGAAGTAACTGAGAGTAAATGTAACAGGGAGTAAATGTACCGGGTGGGGGGGAATAACGGAGTGAATGTAACTGGGGGGTGAATGTAACTGGGGGGTGAATGTAACACGGAGTCAATGTAACTGGGTGTCACTCCCTGTTACATTCCCTCCCCCCCCCCAGTGAATGTAACTGGGGGGTGAATGTAACAGTGAGTGAGTGCTTGGGGTTTAATGTCGTACTCAACAATTTTTCAGTCATATGACGACGAAGGAATCCTTAGGGTGCGTGTACGTGTAATGTGCCTCCTTCTTGCAGGACGATTTCCAAAGCTCTTTTATCTAGTGTAGCTTCACTGAGATGACTTACCGAAGGCAAGTAAGCCATTATACTGATACAGGTTAACCAGTCGTTGCACTATCCCCTTCATGCTGAACGCCAAGCGAGGAAGTTACAACTTCCTCTTTTAAAGTCTTAGGTGTGACTCGATCAAGGATTGATCCTGGATGTACTGGTCCCGAAGTGGGCGCTCTACCAACTGTGCTATCCGTGCCGGTAGGTGAATGTAACAGGGAGTGAATGTAATGGGGGGGGTGATTGGTGGGGGGGGGGTTGAATGTAACATGGAGTGAATGTAGACTCTGTAGGTCTATCATGGCATCCTTCACCACTTTAGGATGAACTGTAAAATTTCAGAAAACTAACCACCCCCGTCTGACCACTTACTCCTTTACAATGCTTAGCGTCCAAGGGTAATCAACTATTTTCCGAAATTTTATAATTCATCTTTCAGCGGTGAAGGAGAAGGCTCCATGACTATGCGAGCCCCATAGAAGTGTAGTAATCAAGGCCTACTATAAAACACAATGTTAAATACCACATCAGTTCCAATAAAACCCATGCAATCAACTAAGTAGCATTACCATGTGGGAAGGTACACTGTTGCTTAACCTTATCTCTTTTCAAAACCACCCATAAGGCTTTTCACAATTTCAGGTTTAACTCTAGGCCCAGGTGACTACTTCAACTCTCTTTATATTGGGCTGGTGGAGTATCGTAGCCACAGGGGGAACCAATGGTAAACCATACACCGATTCACGCCATATCAGATAAGTTCTTTCCAAACAATGGCTGCAGTCCAAAAGTGGTGCCAACTTTGGCTCTTACCTCTCAGCTTGCGCCCACACGTGGGGATGTTCCGTGATACAGCAGACCATTCTGTACAAGGTGGCCATTAGGCTTGTTTACTTCAGGTTTAAAGCGCATGCGCCATCTAGGAACGATAACTTTTTCAAGACCCATAACTGTGGCAAAAGCAAAATGGCTGCTGCTTTAGTGATGACTGTGAGTGAGTGGGTGAGTGTTCAGTGTTTAACGTCGTACTTAACAATTTTTCAGTCATATGACGGCAAAGGAATCCTTATAGTGCATGTAATGTGCCTCCTTCTTGAAGGATGGATTTTCACAGCTCTTTTATCTAGCGCTGCTTCGCCGAGACACCTTACCAAAGCCAAATAAGCCGCCCCGCCCGAGCCATTATACTGATACGGGTCAACCATTCGTTGCACTATCCCCTTCATGCTGAACGCCACTTGATGAAGCTACAACTTCCTCTTTTAAGATTTTAGGTGTGACTCGACCCAGGATTGACCCTGTATCTACTGCTTCCAAAGCGGACGCTCTGTGATGACTGTGACATGAATATGGGTCTCGTGTGTCCTTACCAAGTGGAATATATGTGAGATGTTGCAAGTGCGGGCGAGCTGAGAGGTAAGAGGCAAAGTTGACATCATTTTTGGACTGCAGCCATTGTTTCCCACTGTGGCTACGATACTCCACCAGCCCAATATAAAGAGAAAAGTTGAAGTAGCCCCCTGGGGCCAGTTTTATACCAGTGTGACAACATTATGCAAATGACAATGCGGTAACTTCTAAAGTTGGCGACACATTACGTTCAAAATCAAATTCGAACTCGTTGAAATTTTGGACTATACAGTTGGTGCTTTGACAACAACCAGAAATGCTTTTCGTCGCACAGACAACCTTCTTACATCTCAGAGCTCCTCCGGGGCCAAACTGTGTAGTTCGTTTGTCCAATTTTTCTTCACAATCGAATATTGATTACCGTCTTCGCTCTGTCAACCTCGTGTTTCCAAATTTTGTATTGAAATTGACAGAAACCGGAAGTGTGGATAACCAAAATGAAACAAAACAATTCATTGGCTGAGACGTGGTCTTAATTATGTAGGAGTTGCAGACAACCAATCGTATTGGTGGTTTTATCGGCTGTCGGCAGCGAGCACAGGTTTTCACCGGCTGAAGACAGAGAAGAGATAGCACTCAGCTCGAGGATGGCGACTGAGTTAGCAGAAACCATGCACTCCGGCGACTCGGTACCCGCTGCCAAAGCCGCTGTCCTCCTCGTCATCGGGGAACCCGTTTCTAATGGACATAAGGATTTGATCTTAGGCGAAATATCTAAAGGTAGGCGTTTTTCTGTTAGCACTGGATGACGCCGGCATCCGTCTGGTTTCTGCGCTTGGCCTCTCCAACTCGGCCAGACTGTTTGTTGTTACATGAGAAAGCTAACGGTAGCTCATGAAATTAGGTTAGAGCTTTGCAGATCGGCACAGTGAGCGAGGGCTTGGGGGATGAGCACTGCTTAGATCTCATTAGACTGTAGATAAGTTGCCGTATATTTGTTCACATAAATAATTAGTGGTAATGTGTTATGTACTCCCAAACATAGTACTTAGTATTTCGTCGCCTGTTTTATTGTGTCTGTGTACTGGTAATTTAAAAATCTCACTACACTGTACATGTATTTGCAGCTTTAGCCATTACAGTGAAATGTCACTTAATTCTATTCGCGTCAAAACTTTAATCAGTGTCCATAGGGTATAGCAAAAACAAATTTATGCTCACTGTGCATTTGTTTAAATGTTATATGGGTGTTGGATATTCAAATAATGCCATTTCATTGTGATGGTGGGCCGCCATGTTTGTCGGGCAGAGCAGTAGCAGCTGTGGGGAAGCTGAGAGGAGCCCACGCTGTCAGGCTGAGTCTAGAGTAACGGCTGTCAGGTCTAGAGTAGCACATTAATGGTAATACCAGAGTACCAGCTCACTGGGTTTGCTGGGTTATAGCTGGGTGCTTATTCCCAAGATGTTGAATGATTGGAGAGAACATGATGAAGGAATTGGAGGTTGGAAATTGGGGATGGGGGAACCAGAAGGAAAACGGGCAGGGTGTCGTTTTTAATGCCCATTTGTTGGATAAACATTATGTGTGACATGCAGACCCTACTTTACCTCGGAGAGAAAGTCATTGTGACACGGTGCCCAAGATTAGATTAGCCATTAGAGAGAAATTCTGCTTCTTGTAATGCCAATAACTAGAGAACAGTTTAAGAACAATTGATTTTGTGCACTCATACGTGGAAAAAAGTTGCCGGTTGTAGTGAAATAAAAACGTCATAAATTTTTTGTTCAACATCCCGACAAGTCACCCATTACTCAGAATACATGTGTCAGACACAAAATGAGAGGAAAGGCCTGCATTGTATAGGCAGATTATAGTAGTGCGGAAGAGATTTAAATACGGTACAATGTAATACTTGGAATAGCTTATAATGAACTGTAGAAATAAGTATACCTTTGTATATAGAGAATAGCATTGAATAAAAAAAAATTCAAGGTTAGTATGTGTGTAAAATTATGGAATATTCAAATACTAAGTTCCTTGATCATCAAGTAGCAAAAGCTTACTTGTGCTGCTAGATTCTATTTGTAATATTTCTACAGGAGAAAAAATAAAGATGTCTAATAGTGTGTATGTACAGTAATTTTATTACATGTTTGCAATATATGGAATAAAGTATTCTTGGGGTTTTGGATATATCATAAAATCTGTCAGTCATTAAAAATGGTGAATTATTTGGTGAGAAAGAAAAAATAAGAACATATGCTATAAGCAGCACAAGGCTACTTTGGGGTGAGTAACTCCATGTAGATTTTAGTCAGGAAATTCATGTCAAACTTGTTATACTTCACATGGTACAGCTTAGGCTTCAGAGTATGTGACAAAAGTGAATAACAGTTGTTGTCATATGTTATTGTCCATGATAATTCTGATTGGACTATTAAGCTCTATTTAAACAGTCAACATGGATTCTACTAGCTAAGGGTAACTCATTTCCGGTGACTCAGTTGCTGTTTTCATTTAAGCTTTAAAAGGTTACTTGCTATTATATGGATAGGCTGGCTTCTCAAAACACTACTGACTCCGAACAGTTATATTGTTGTATTTATTTGACAGTTCTTAACAAATGCATTGTGCATATGCTGTGTTACTTGAGGGCATACATTGTTAAGGAGAAGGGTGGGGCGGAAGGGGAACAGGCAGAGAGTGAGGGGGGTGGGGAAGGAGAGGGTACTCAATTTGCTGAAGGAATGACTGCATATGTTGCTAAGCTGATACTATGTCCTTAGCCTAGCCTGGCAGCTCCAGGCCGAGACTGTGATCCTATTATGCTGGAATGTCCCGGCTAGTTATCATAATACATGTTAGCAGGCTTGCTTTAGCGTGGAGATGAGTCATGAACAGGCCACGCTGGCTGAAGGAAGGGGCCAGCTTCAGAGCTCTCTCTCTCTCTCTCACTCACAACTGCCTTAGTTCATAACTTCTCTCTCACAAACAACACTGTTTATTTTGTCTGAAATTCCCTATATTTAACCTGCACCCAGCTCATTGTTTGGCCCTCCTGATCGCCTGTCTCTTCATTAGGCTGATTCTCACATTATGTAATCTGGGGGCTGCGTGCCTGTCATCGTGCCGTCGGCACATCGCAGGATGTTGTGTTCCACAGTGTCAGGCTATGTACATGCGCAGCTGCCATTAGTCTATTTTCACCGTCATTGTGTCATATTTACATACAACTAAACTCAGCATATAGGACTTGATAAGGTCCTGTGGCATGCTTCATTAATCAACTAGCCACTAATTAGCTGATTAGTCACATTTACATGTACCTTCATGCTACCTTATAACTTCATATGTATAGGAAGATGTAGGTTTTATAAATAGATAAACAGTATATCATGCAGATCTGAGGAAGTTTGTATGCTTGAATACATAGTGCTTGAGTTCATGGATGCAGCAATGCATCACCGATAGTGAATCTTCTTCTGGGCATGCGGCTGAGACAGACTGCATGTTGTCTGACATGCAGCAGGGTGCAGCTGCCAGGCTGCTCTGCAATCTGTCTGCCAAGCTGCTGGGGGTGGCAGGCATCTCATTCAGGTATTGGGAATTAGTACCTGCATTTTCTTTCAAATGAGAGCTCAGCAGGAGAAGGCTGAAAAGGTAGGTTGGAAGGGGAGTTATGACTGGAATTAAGCTGGAAGGTGCTAAGTTACTTAACAGAGGGAGATGGTGAGCAGATAAGACAAGGGTCTGCCAGATGGCTACCAGTGAAAGTGAATACACCTTCAGCCAGACTGGTACCCTGGTATATCTGCTAGCCAAAGCAGTAAACACCCTAAGAACCTTACTTCAGAGTATAACACTACATGTGTTAACACATGCAGTAGATGGATTTGGTGACATGTATAGACATGTGTGTATTAGTCAAAATTCAGTACCAGGCATGTGTGTTAAAAAATAAAATATTTCACACATGTAAAATTTATATGCTATAAGCAAAGTCAGTGTGTGGATTTTCTTAAATACTAAAAATCATTCAGGTTTATATTTCCTACATGTGTGATAAATTTATGGAAATTTAAAATGCAGGTAGAATGCAGATATCTCCCTTAACTTGTCCATGTATAGTAGCACGCATGTACATTTGGATTACCCTTCTTATTTTGATAAATTTGTGTGGTATGGATTACACAGTATTGAAACACTCATTATTTTGCATTTCATTATTTTTGCTTTTCTGTCCGTCGATGTAGTGGATAAATCATTTTAGTATGTACATGTATCATGACACATTACCCTCGTGCTGATGATTTTCCAAGGACGTATAATAGTTAAATGCATATAGACAGCACATGGTTACATACAGGTACATGTTCATTCAGGAATCTGACTCCAATTAACAGTAGGCCTACATATGTAGATAACATGCTCAGTGCTCCAATGGTGCCATCTGCCAGGGTGTATGTTTATGCATCTGGCCCTTGTGTGCATGGAAACATGACACTTAAATTATAGTGAGCAATCAGCAAATTGTATGGCAGCCAGTGTGCCTCCCCTCACCCCCATGTTGCCCTCACCCCCATGTTGCCCCCACCCCTGGCTCCACATGGTCCTCCCCTCCCTTTTCGAGGTGTTGGCCCACATATGCTCACTCAACCTCATCTACAGCACATGTAGCTGAGCCTACTGTTACAGTAGAGTTGATGTACAATAGCAGCCTGGTAAGAGGGTATTATCGCATGCAGTTGGTAATCATTGTATCATCACACAATGCAATAATCAATGGGTGATCACAGACTGGCATGATCATCATTTATTTAGCCACCAGTATTATAGGAAACTCTGCAGCTGTTATGTGCTTGAAGTACTAAGTACATACATGTACATGTACATTTATATATATTAAATTAAAAGTAACTGCAGTTGTTGAAGTTGAACTCAGCAGTTGTTATGTGAATGGAGGCTATATTATGTGCATGGAGGCTGTATTCGAAGTACAAGTACATTTTTATATTAAACCCTTTTTAAATGCAAGTGGCCCTTCTCTACAAAATACATTTATATGTGAGCTTTTGAAGAAGAAATTCCTTGTTTTGTCACGTCATGTGTCATCTACTCAGTACATGCTCTATGCATGTGCAGCACTCACAGACAGAGGAGAAATAAAGGTGAGATTACTGTCTGAATCTGTTCCAGTTGTATTCACATGGACTCCTAATCTCTGTGAATAAAATCAACAGATTTTGTGATGTTGTGTATTTGTTTTGCATTTTATGGTTTTGGCATTAAATTTATTTGTTGGTGTTAACCACCATATACCATATGTCACTGACAAACAGCAGGGTGTACATGTTTTTTTTTTTCTGGATGGGATGCTATGTCTGGTGTCTCTGACGTTATGCCACATTGAAAGTCAACACTAAGTATAGGATGGTTCGTGATTGAAATGATCTTGTAAATGACATCAAACTCTACGTTGACAAAAAAATTCACTCCTGCCCAATGTGGGAAGGTCTTCCAGCAGCCTGTGGATAGTCGTGGGTTTCCCCCAGGCTCTGTTCGGTTTCCACCCACCATAATGCACCAATGAAATAAATAAATAAACAAAAGAATTTGTCTGTATCTGAGCATAGGTTGAACACATACAAGTCTTGAGCGTGCATGTTATATATGTGCCGACTGTTATTGAATTTATGAAACCTGCAATAAATGTTTGTGCGACAAGAGCCAAAAACACATAATGTTCCATCACTTTTATGCGGATATTGCAATTTTATACGTGCCCTAATATCAATATTGATTATGGATCCATTTCATATAAATATTTGCAATACCATAAACCAGATTAATGGATATGAATGATGCTTATGTCATCTAGTGAGTAATTAATGTATGAGGGCCCTCGTGAGGATTACATCATTATGAGGTCGTGTGGATGTTAGGAACTGATCAAAATTCATAAAATCCAGATTAGATCAGGTTTAGAATACTGGTATAGGAGACTTTGGCAAGATTTTAGTGATAGGTATTAGGTTTAATCCAAGGAAACTGTATAGTTTGATAGACTCATTTCTATTCACATTAATGAGGTCCTTAGATTTCATCATGATCCCTATGTACATGTACATGTATGACAGGTTAAGGAAGTCTCTCATGCCTGAATGGAAACTGGTTTTATCGTTCATCATAAACTGTCAGCTTTCTCAACAAGGATAGTTATCCAGCAGACCTGTAACCTCTACAAAACCAGTCACTAATATTTGTGACAACAAAAATATGGTCTAAATATAAACTGCCAATATTGATTTTAGTGGTGTTGTGTCTACGTACTGATTGGCCTTTTCTTCATTAGCATAATGTGACATATTCATCACCTCCATGTCGGACATGCGTAGTGCTCATGTAAGTGTGGCCAGTGTACATGCTGTATGATAATAGATGTACCATCTCATTGTGTACAGCTTGGGAGTGATATGTACAAGACATACTCTGGCATAATGCCCTCACAGTGTTTAAGAGTTACAAGTGGTAACTCCAGTAAATAGTGTGTCAATGGGTTCTGGGCTCTTAAATGAGTTGTCACATCTGCTTTTAATAATACACTGCTCCATTTCCTATGTACATATCATTATGACCTATACAGAATTGGGTAACAGTTGATACTTGGGGAAGCCTGCAAAGTTGCTAGATACTTGTATTGGTGTGTTACATACTTGTCAACATGAGGCCTGCAACTAAAGCTTGAGATAAGTCTAAGTGGGTTAGCAAGTTACTATCTACTCTGTGAAATGCACCTGAACATTAGCGGTGGTGAATGTTCCTAAGCTGAGGCCGAGCCTCTCAGAATCATCTCCCTCAAACCAAGCTTGAAAAATAGACAACTTTTGACATGGAGTTCTCATACTGAAATTCACACAGCTGATATTGACATTGAATTTAAAAATGCATTTAAAAGAAATATCTTAGTCTGTAGTGAGACATTTGTCAGTTTTGAACTCTCAGCCTTTGCCTGACTGATATGCAGTAATTCCAAATTTAGTGTTATTCAGATGTGTATACATGTAGCTGGTACAAATTTAACCTAGGTACTCAAGTCACTATGACCTCTGTACTCATGGATATAAATATACAATATGTACAGTGTACTGTGAGAGAGGAAAGACTCTTAGACTGGTATTTCCGCTTTAGCTATACTTAGAATTCCATCGCAGGAAAACCTGAAGATTTTTCAGATACATGTAAACACATGGCACTAGAAGTAGTTACACAAATCATACAAATGTACATGCGTGCATTTGAGAGGATCAATTGTTGTTTTGGGTGTAGGGATAAAAGCACTGTCTCATTGTGGGGTATGCTTACAAACTATAATGAGGGGACTACACATGCCAGTATGTAGTGCTACTGAAACCGCTTTACCCTCTGTCCTGGTGTACCTCAGCATAGGAGCAGAGATTACAATAACATACACCATTGATGTAGATGAGGGCTTGTGGGTGATGGGAAGGTGTTTCATACAGTGTTTTGGGAATGCGTTCCTGTTTGTGTTTGGCCGCTCCCCCTGCTAATCTGTGCATAGTGTTTGTTGTCTCATATGTTTTGGGGATATTTCCTCACACATGTCATACTCCCTTACTAACATGTGAAATGGTAAACAGGAGAATATGGGCTTATAGACCACACCCCTTTTTCTGTACCAAGAACCAGGCAGATATATTTTGGAATACATCTGTGTGACAGTACATTGTAAGTGCACGCAGTTAGTGATATTCACAGTACTTATCCTGTGACATTACATTGTAAGTGCACGCAGTAGTGATATTCACAGTACTTATCCTGTGACATTACATCTGTGTGACATTACATTGTAAGTGCACGCAGTAGTGATATTCACAGTACTTGTACGTATGACAGTACATTGTAAGTGCATGCAGTAGTGATATTCACAGTACTTATTACATAGATTCTTATGTGTGATATGCTCTTGCATTTTCATGTGCATGTTATATAGAGCATTAATATGTAAGGCCTGTATTGCATTTTGTTGTGTAAAATGGCCATTCATATTCATCTTTTGTAGCTGTAAAGGGAAATACAACTGAACAGTCAAATTTTCTCAGTACAGAACTCTGATTATGGCGATTTTGCAAGCCATAATAATGCCACCACCATGTGTTGAAAGCCGAATTCCTGTTAAAATTTCTCAAAATAGGATAACAAAATGCCAGTGCCACTCATGTTGCACGAATTTTTAACTATCCAGACAAGAGCTTTTCCTGTTTAGAGTTGTGGCTGTTTCCTGTTTTGATATGGCTGAATCAGCTTGATTAATGATTCCTCTGGTCACTGTGATACTTGGAGTTCTATAACTTTTTATTTTGTTTATGACATGTATCTACTGTAGGTATGCATAGATTTAGCCAGTCGGGTGTCTCAGTGTCTTTGAGAAGGGAAAATGAAAGAAAATTGGAAATGAGCTGCCTGATTTCAAATTCTGGCTAAATCTGTGTTGGGATGAAAACCCTGCTTTGATTTTACACACACTTGCGCTATTGAATTTAGTCGAGAATGGTGTTTTTGTGCTGGGTCTGTGACTCCAGAACAGTCATTGACCCCAGAACAGCCACTGACCCCAGAAATGTCTTTATAGCATCGAGGTAGACAATCGGAGTCCTGTCTGTGCCATGTTTTCAAGGCCCAGCCCCTACTATACCACGCTCACTTGAGCACGCAGATTTGCACCCCAGTTGCTTTGCTAGAGGATATATAGAATAATACACATACATGTCATCTGTATATATATATATATTATTCATGGTTTCATGTAACTAAAGTTGTGTTATGAGCACAGCTGCACATACATGTGCATACCAGCAGTAGGGCTACATGCCCAATGTCTTGTTCATCATTGTTTCTAACGACATTTCCCTGAGAAAACTTGATAACTCCTTCCATAGATGATTTCACTCTGTTAACAATACATGTATTGGTACAGTGTATGGATGCACTTTGCTTCTGACACACAAATACACATTTAGACCTATATTGCATGAGTTCAGTCAACCGAGAACATATCTTACATAAATTCACTAGTTTTCCCCATAGTGCACATCTCTCTTCTTGCATAATATCAAATTGAACACTTAAACTTTGTAAGATTTAATGATATTTGAATATTTATTAAGATGTAGATATAATTGTTAAGATGTGAATCTGTGGTAATTGCTCAACCTTTTCGCATATGGAAGAAAAACCTTTAGTTTAATTTACATACCTTTTTAGTATGATTTTGGGACAAATTTACATGGGTTGGATTGGATTGACCAGTTTTAGTGCTTCACAAAAAGTAGAGTTTTAACTGTCTGCATGAAATAATGCTCTGAGAATCATTTAAATGGTTGAAGAATTAAGTGGCTGGAGTGCAATTTTATATGGCATATAAACACACACGTAAATTGACAGTTTCCCCAAACACCTATAATTGTCTTGGCACGCTTGCGGCACACTCTGAGCACTTATATCAACTACTATGTAATTCTGCACACCCAAACAAAGTGCTGTAAACCTCATACAGTGTACATATATTCTCTGAGAACCAGTTTGTGCGAGGCTTGCGGCAGCCCATTCACACGGGTTTGTCAGTGTAAAGTTGGTAAAGATATATCTGTTATTGATGAGAGGCAAATGTTGTTAAGGTAAGGCTGGGGCTGGAGTCTGGTTTAGTCACTGTTACCAGCCTGGACTGGTAAAGTTAATGGTGGAGGAGAGCTGTGAGTCATGCCTACTTACAACACTCTGACCTCAGTGAACAGCTCAGCACATGTACACTAAATTTCTCCTGGTAGCACTCTAAATACTACAGCCAGTACACAGTCAAATTTACCAGACCAGATTTTTAACATTCCTTGAAATACTTGTGCAACAGAGGCTGAAATTAAAGTACTGAAGTGTAAGTTCAATTTTGATGACCACGATTTTGAAAGTGCACTTGTTCTTAGTTACACGTTTATTGCAAAAAATATGCAAGGCAAAATTGTAATGTGGTATATTTTTATAACATGTTACTCAGTGCTCCGCAGAACTGGTGAAAAAGCAGAAAATGATGCTCATGTTTTTTCAGTCGGATGACCGTATTTCTATGCATTTCTTTTGATCACATTGATATGCACTGATTTCGTGCTGATAAGGGGCTATGATCCGTTCATCACTTGTTTGATGTAATCCTAAGCATGCAGAACTTCTGAGATTACAGGTAAGTGTGAAGCCACAGTGACCTGCAGTATGGTTTTTGTACCTGGATGTCAGCATACCTGCACAAATGAAGCACTAGTAGTTACAATGTAATTTTGATAATCAAGCTTTCTGAAATACACTTTAGTTTTACATGTACATGTACGTTAAAAGCTTGAAAGTACTGCATTTCAGGTTATCAGTAAATTACATCCACATGTACACGTGTCGTCCAGGTATACATACAGTGTGCATGTACTTATATACCTTGTCTAGACACACCTGCAGAGTTACCTGATCTTGACAGCTAGTTCAGTTTTTCTTTGTTTATGTAGTCTTCACATTGTGCATGAACAGCGTCTTCTAGGACACGCATGAAACTGAAGTAAGGGATGACTCAGTGTCTGTGAAGATGAATCACAGGATTAAGGGATCAGTTCAGGCTTTCAAGGGGGCCACTGAAGTCAGAGGAGAGAGGGCATCAGTCAGGGGGTCACTGAAGTCAGAGGAGAGAGGGCATCAGTCAGGGGGTCACTGAAGTCAGAGGAGAGAGGGCATCAGTCAGGGGGTCACTGAAGTCAGAGGAGAGAGGGCATCAGTCAGGGGGTCACTGAAGTCAGAGGAGAGAGGGCATCAGTCAGGGGGTCACTGAAGTCAGAGGAGAGAGGGCGTCAGTCAGGGGGTCACTGAAGTCAGAGGAGAGAGGGCATCAGTCAGGGGGTCACTGAAGTCAGAGGAGAGAGGGCGTCAGTCAGGGGGTCACTGAAGTCAGAGGAGAGAGGGCATCAGTCAGGGGGACACTGAAGTCAGAGGAGAGAGGGCGTCAGTGAGGGGTGAAGACTTCATCTGAGATAGCAACACCATTGTTTACAGTACTAGGCATAGATATTTGTTAACATATCCCATGGACATAATTCCTGACACAGCTATACCAGGTGCCTCTACCTCCCGCCCCGAAGGTCACATGTGGATGTAGATATCTGTTGATGTGAGATGACAGGATGAAACTTACACGTTGTGTTGCATTCAGAACAGAAATACAGTAAGATACTGTAACAGCTTTCGTTCCAGTAATACAATGCAAGTACAAATATTGGGCGTGTACATGACAGTCACTAGGACACTGGATAGGCCATTGTATCACGACCATACAACCTGCTTACATTGGACATGTAGGCCATTGTATCATGACCATACAACCTGCTTACATTTGACATATAGGCCATTGTATCATGACCATACAACCTGCTTACATTGGACATGTAGACCCTTGTATCATGACCATTGACCCTGCTTACATTGGACATGTAGGCCATTGTATCATGACCATACAGCCTGCTTACATTGGACATGTAGGCCATTGTATCATGACCATACAACCTGCTTACATTTGACATATAGGCCATTGTATCATGACCATACAACCTGCTTACATTGGACATGTAGACCCTTGTATCATGACCATTGACCCTGCTTACATTGGACATGTAGGCCATTGTATCATGACCATACAGCCTGCTTACATTGGACATGTAGGCCATTGTATCATGACCATACAACCTGCTTACATTGGACATGTAGACCATTGTATCATGACCATACAACCTGCTTACATTGGACATATAGGCCATTGTATCATGTCCATACATCCTGCTTACATTGGACATGTAGGCCATTGTATCATGACCATACAACCTGCTTACATTGGACATGTAGACCATTGTATCATGACCATACAACCTGCTTACATTGGACATGTAGGCCATTGTATCATGACCATAGACCCTGCCTTACATTGGACATGGAGGCCATTGTATCAGGAATGTACTGTGTACACAATAGTACATGTGTATGTATTATGAATACCCTAAAAGACCGTAATTTTCGTCCCTGACTAACTTACCCATTTTTCCTGATTCTGAGAGCTCTATTGATGTTAGAAAAGTGTTTTGAGGTTTGCTTGGAACATAGGATGATATTCTGCTGGAAAATTGGAAGTTTCAGCACTAAAACTAATATTTTGTGACATTTCTTTGCCTCAGAAAATGCACTTTGGTGGGTGACATTTTAGGTGATTTAGGGTAATTACATGATTAAACTTGGAGTTTAGCAGCACTTGAGCAATAACATGGCCTTAACTTGAAGCCTGTGGAACCATGAAACCTGCACCTCATGTACATGTTTTAACCACTGTGTCATCTTCAGTTACTCAACACATATAATAAAAATATGTATTCTTGAGTATGGCGTAAAACACCAATCAAATACTTGAGTATGGCGTAAAACACCAATCAAATAAATAATTTTTATTATGATTATAGTTCATAATTTCAATAAAATATATGGTGTTATGTAATAAGCTGTGCAGTTGGCAGGATGTGCATGACGTGGAAATGGCCTTTGTGAACACTTTGCACCTGGCTAGAATTAATTATAGTCAGCTCTGTGAATTGTACGTGTAATCTATGAGCCATGCACGACCAAGTATGGCTGATATTCAGAATGAAGCTGATCTGTATCAGTGCCTTCAAATTCAAGTCCTTTGTAGATTTGAGACCATCTGTCTTCTGTCTTCAGGGTATTTCATCCAAGACTTTGTATCAGTTAATGGTGATGAAAGATGAAGGTTGATAATACTGGAATTGAAGTTTTCTGGACATAGATTTGAATTTTTTTAATTATGGGTACTGATAAAATGGCTAAAAGTTAGTGTTTATGCTGAATATATATACATGTACTTGATGGTGTTTAGTAAGCAGACAAATTTTAGAACGTTGAGGAGAAAGGACAGTGAAATTTTTGACTGAATATATTCTCCAAAAGGATTGGGTGTCTGTAAAGTGTTAACGTGGATGTACATTTGAACACATTAACATCTTCATACACATGGTCAAGTAAAAGGTATAAACCATGTATTGTGGCCGAGCTCACTGAGTTAGGTGGTGTATTAACAGCGTCCGTGTGATGCAGATATTTGTTGGTGACCTGGTGAAACTGGTGTCACCCTCTGTATGGTTGTAAACCTTACTTACATGTGAATATGTGTATACATGCAGGTAAGGGTGATGTCTGGTGACCTGGTGAAACTGGTGTCACCCTCTGTATGGTTGTAAACCTTACTTACATGTGAATATGTGTATACATGCAGGTAAGGGTGATGTCTGGTGACCTGGCGAATCTGGTGTCACCCTCTGTATGGTTGTGAACCTTACTTACATGTGAATATGTGTATACATGTAGTTCAGGGTGATGGTTAGCAGGACCAGGACTAGTGACATAATTCCCATCATTGAGAGAGGCTCGAAACTAGGTCATAGCAGCTGTGTGGTGAACTTTGAGAGGGTAGCACTTGTGTGTTTGGGGGTCTGGCTGACCTGGATAATGTTGTAGTTGTCAGGTATGCTGGTGTTACCTACCATCAGGTACATACATGTAACATTGGCTGTTTGCTGCAGGGTATAGGACTGCTGTTACCTGAGCATTATATGTGCAAGTTTGTGGAGTTTACATGTATCTAGGCCTGCACAGGTAACACCATGGCCAAAGGATCTACGTGCAGGTTCACATGTGTGTTTTCAAAGGGAAAGTACAGGGATATAATAAAACACTACCTTTGTGTACATTGGCAGCTCAGATCTATGCATAATTAATTGATATGTGTAATGGTATTAACACATCCACTTCTGTGCCCATGGGTTTGATAAGTTCAGGTAGTTGACATGTCAGGTTTGACTGATGGCTTTTCTAGGTAAGATGAACCATGTCCGTCATTCTGGACAAGGTAACTGATAGCACAGGAAATATCTCTTGTGGGATACTCCAGATGCACTCATGGATTAAGGTTCAACGAAACCTTTCTGTGGCACGTCATCATATAAACTTAACAAATCTAAAGCTATAATACGATGAGGATCAGTATACTGGGGGCTTACATGTGTACATGGAAAGTGAAAGACAACTGTCATATTTATCGGCAATAAATGATGAGGAAAATCTACTAAAAATTGTATTTCTGTGGCTTTAAGCGAAAAAAAAATGTCCTAACATGAAGAAGTTGAAATAGTGCTTGTAATTTTAATCTGTGCTGTATGTGGACCCTTAAAGAGGGAGAAAACATAAAAATGACCTAAAGTTCAGATGAAAGAGTGCAAAAAGTTATTCTTAAATTTGGTCTTCAATATTTTTTCTGACTTTTTCCTTAAGGAGAAAAAGACACATGAAAGTAATTTTTCTATGGTGGGTATTTGGGACCACCTTTTGGTATTTATAGTCTTTGTCTAATAATGTCATAATATGTTCATAAATATTATCACAACTTAGGTTAAATGCATATGTTTCAATATAAACAACAAATTTACATTCATATAAATTTATTAGACAAGCATCACCTCCTTATTTAGAACATTATTATGCAACAACGATAAATACCAGAAGTTGGTCCCAAATACCCATCATACAAAAATATTTTCACATGCCCTTTCCTCTTTAAAAAAAAAAAACCAATAAAATATTAAAGATCATACTTGCAAATAAGTTTTACGCTCTTTCATCATTTTATGTTTTCTACTCCTTTAAATCTGTCTTAAATCAGGCCATCATTTTTGTTTTGTACACCTGTATGGCATCCTATTTTGTGTTAGTTGTAACATCCCATTTTAGGAATCTTGCATTGTCTATTTATGTGTGTTACTGTACATGCACAGAATTCCCTTACATGAAGACATCATGTGCAGAAGATTAGCTGGGAGTACAATAATTTAAAATTTTCTGTTATGCATATAAATGTTGTGGGAAGGTCTGCCAGCAACATGCAGATATTTGTGGGAAGATCTTCCAGCAGCATGCAGATGGTTGTGGGTTTCCCCTTGGCTCTGCCCACTTCCCTCCCTTCATAAAGCTGACTGTCATCGTAGAAGAGAAATATTCTTAATTGAAGTGTAAAACACCAATCAAATAAATAAATAAATCACATACTTGTACCATACTTTTATGTGCACTCTTAAATGCTGTGTTTTGACAATTGTGAAAATTGGATTACCAGGAATTAAGCTAGGCGTTAATGTAAATCTATGCAAATGTATCATTTGCTTTGTAGTAGAGAGACAGGTATTAAGATTTAATCGTTTAAACGTTTTTCAGCTCCACATAACAAACAAAATTGAAATAAATTTGCAATAATGTGTGTACATGGGTGCATATTTACCTTGTGAAACAAGAGGCTTTTCAGACTATTGTTTCCGCAAGCTTATAAAACCTTCAGTTTAGTAAACGTGCAAATATTCCAACAGTTTGTGCTTGGGCGGCTCAGTTGCATAAGGGTTCTCTATACGGGCCCTGTCGTATATCTGACATGTTGTCTTTGCTGAATTTATCTATATCTCAATAAAATGAGTAACAAGATCTGTAGGAAAACGTTTTATTGCTGAAGGTACATAACCAAGGACAAATTCCGACATTCTGGACGTTGCATCAGCAATCCATATTGAACATGTAATCGTCGTCTTTACTATTGAACAGCACAGTTTTATTGTGCATGCCTGTTAGATAAGAACAGCCTGTGCTCAATAAAACTGGTAAAGTGCATAAACGACTCTACACTTACATGTACCACGTGACATAAAACCGAAATAAAGTTATGTAATAAATCATTGCTCACTTCTGCAGTCTGTACCAATAGAGTCTGATCCCTAACAGTAATTGTAAATGACATGTATTTCCTGCACATTTTCTGTACTTTTACATGACATGTTATACATGTATGTCTCCTGTACATACATTGTACATATGTACAAATCTAGATGTACAGAACTTAGACAGTTGCCTATAATGAATGTCCTGTGTTTTAGTCCTGACCCTTGATTACATTGATGAGATTGATCTATGTTTGCATGGTGTCTTGTTTCGAAATGTTCTGTTAGGTTTACTGCATTTTGATCATAAATGACATTTACATCACCTAGGTATGTACATACTGTTTTGTAGTCAGTTTTGCCTTCTTCAGAGAAATGTGATTGATACCACAAGCTGCAATGTATGACCTCCTGACATCAAGTAGATTATAGCTGTACACCCGATGTTGTCCGAGCTAGGTCATGCATTATTCCCAATCAATGTGTCATATTTAGTGAAGATATATCTGTTTAATTCCGTCACAGATGTGATTAATCCACTGGTTCAGGTATGTGTAAACATCGGTTTTGCCGTACTTGGCCCACAATGAGGGACATCTGCCTTTCAGTCATTATCGATTATTCAGCCATTTCACAAGATATTAAGGATGTGGTCGGCTAACAGTGCTTACATACGGATGTTAACTTTATTATCCTTCCTATGCCTTCTTACATGAAGTCATATTGATAGGCAATCACACTTTATTTATGCCCATGTACATGTATTTGTCTCAGAGAAAATGTGCTTAAGCTGGCTTATCAACTGTAATCACTATAGATCTTCTCTATAATTTCATGTAATGTATTTTTACATCTTTTGAGCAACATAGACTCTGAAACTTTTCACAATCAAATTGCATGTAATATGCTTTGATAAATATTTCTGCTTTCAAGTATTCATTGTAACTCCCTCCCTTATTTTAAATACATGTGCACATGATAGGTAAAGAGCAGTGGTCAGAATAGTTCTGCTCAAACTGTGTACCTGTACTGCAAATCAACGTGTATATTTAATGGAAACTTCCTCTTTGTTACTGACCAGCTTTAGTGCCATTTATAACCTCAGAGGTCTAAACTCCTGCCAGTGATTTTGATTAGCCGGCCTTAGTTGTTCAGTTCATGCTTCTTCTCATTCTCCAATGTTTCCACCAATTTAAATATGTTGCAATGCTCAGTTATATCTTGTATAATCCAGTTACATACACCAGTACTCTCGGTGACTTAGGCCTACTGCAGTGCTATTGATGAAGATCTTATACCTGAATGACCAGGTCAGTACATGCGAGTTTTTAGTAGATAATTGACTTATGATCATATGGTTAAGAGTATAGGCTGGTACAACTGACACCCTATAATCTGCCACACTCTGAGGTCAAGCCATTCAGATTAGGCTGGAATGTGTGAGTTTGTCCATTGTGGTTGCTGTGATAGTGTGAGTCACCGTAACAAGCAATTATATCTGTCTACAATCTCAGGCAATCTGGACTCTCTGGATTCTCAGCTCTGTAGAATGTCATGATTTTATTGAGATTCCATGTGGGTTTGTCTGAGCAGTGTTCATGTGTGATGTCCTGAAATGGTCAGGAGCCCTGCGAGGCCACAGAGTGGACTGTCCCGCCATCAAGTTCACAGAAAACAGAGTGTACAGAATTGTGTACAGTTTATGTGTTTTGTAATTCGTCCACCATTTCACATGTTGATAGATGTATGATGTTTTATTTAGGTATATTCTGAGGGCATTATTCTGTCAATTTTGTCTTTGTTGATCAACCCCAACAATGTAGTTTTATCTCCAAAATCAAATTAAAAAGGTGCACAAGTTGCATTAAATGTTGACCTTTTGTGGCTAAAAGATTGAGAAATTAGAATTTTGTTTCTTAGTGCTTGCCTTTGAAATTTATATGCAACCATCACCATCAAGTCTTCAAACACTTTTTCTCAACAGAAGCCCTCCAAAAGTCAATTAAATGTATGCCAATTTGTGTAATTTACTATGTAAATGTCACCAAGCTGGTCTAACATGTATTGCTGATATGATTAGAATAAAATGGCTCACTGTGTTATTTAGTTTGAGAGTAAAGTACTTGTACAGTGATCCCACTCGTATCTGTAATCATTAAAGCATAATAAGCTAAAATTATCTAGCCTGCTATTCCCTATGGACCCTTGCCACAGATCTGCATTGCAATAACACACGCTGTGAGATACGGCTTCCATACATTGCGAAACTACCCATGATCCATCATCCATCCACCAGGCCTGCCATCTCTCAGTCATCGCAGGAGACTGTGAATTGGAATTGTCTATCTCGTGTTTGCAGAAACCTTAGAAAACTATCAGACTGGTTATTATAATATTTATGTACACTAGAAAATCATGAACAACGGTACGGCTAAATGCCTGTTGTGTATAGGAGTAAACAACTCTTGCAACCATTTTTTTCATTCGAGAAACATTATTAATGCCATCTGCTTCAGAAGGTTTTTCAGGTTTTTTTGGAAATATGTTATACTGAAAGGTCATGGTGACCCAGAGAGTCTGTTCCTAGTTTTCATTACTTTCTGGCACGTTATCAAAACTAGGAAGAAGTAATAACTCTGGAGGGCTTGCAAGTTTTCGGGGGTGAATAGCAGGGCCCCAACACAGAGGCGCTTTCCTAGACACCCTTAGATCATTGGCGTTTGTCTGACACTATTTTGCTAGAAAATTGGTTGTCAGATCTGTGTGGCCTCGGCCCGCTTTTCCCTGCTGACTAGACTTATTGTAATGAGAGTAAGGGTTATAGAATGATGCAAATCAGACCATCGGCCATTTCAGTTGGCAGGCTTCTGTATTGGTCCATGCCAACGATTAAGATCTTCATTTCATACAATTGCCCTGTTCTGTTAACTTTTTGCTCTTGTCTACTTCCGTATATACATCTATAAAGATCCCCTCCCATTTGTTTGCCTCTATTCCAGAGAATGATTTGCCATTGTCAATCCCTGGAAACCTTTTGACAGGAATCACTGCTTTTCTCTTAAGGCAGAAATGGCCTCTTTGTTGATTTTTGCAGTGTGCAGTACAGTACCCTGACCTTACCAGATTTGTCTTATTGAATAATGTTTGTGAACTGAATGACTCCAATTATGTTGATAATAAACTTGCCTAAAAGGGTATTCTCAGTGGAAATTTAGTTCTGTTTTTGACACAAAATGGTCAGATGAGTTGAATTATAAATCAGTACCCAAATGGGTCCATGATTGTTACCTTGTAATGGGGCAATATCCACATCCTGGAACATGAGGTAAAACTGATAGGAGTAGTACATGTAATTGCTGACACATCCACAAGCACCATCCCATATACATGTGTGAACATGTCCATACACTACAGTATGTATGTGTAGTTTATGGTAGTTGTGGTTACAAGCATATTGCTATAGGGCTGTCAGGTTTGATGTTTCATGTCTAAGCAGATATATACACTGCACATGTATGTGTTGATACCCATATACTGTTCACATTCACAAGTCACATTACTGTTAGAAACCAAAGACATAAACCACATTGTCTCTTAACAATTTAGTCCACTTGTTCTCAGAATGAGATTATGGGGCTTTGGGGTGAGTACCAGTCTACTCCTTGATCATCGTATCTGTCAGTGGTCATTTTACTGGTCAACCTCAGTAATGCCACAGGAAGTCTAGATCACAGATCCTAACCATTGAAAGTCCATAAGAAGGGTTTGGTAATTACATTACCAATTTGCATGCCTAAGTTGTAACCTCTTCATGCTTTAGTACAACAGAATATGGACTTCATTTATAAACGACGTTTCAGCATACATCCTTACTTGTAGCTCTCCTGACACGTGGACCTCATTTACCCTCCATTCCCATCCATTGACATACCCACCCATCCAGTATCCAACCACATTAACATACCCACCCACCAAGTATTCCATCACATTAACATGCCCACCCATCCAGTATCCCACCACATTATCATGCCCACCCATCTTCCAGTCCCACCACATTAACATGCCCACCCATCTTCCAGTCCCACCACATTAGCATGCCCACCCATATTCCAGTCCCACCACATTGACATGCCCACCCATCTTCCAGTCCCACCACATTGACATGCCCATCCATCCTCCAGTCCCACCAGATTAACATGCCCACCCATCCTCCAGTCCCACATTAACATGCCCACCCATCCAGTATCACATCACATTAACATGCCCACCCATCCAGTATCACATCACATCACATTAACATGCCATCCTTGAGTCCCACCATATTAACATGCCCACCCATCCTCCAGTCCCACCACATTTACTTTCCCACCATCCAGTAAAGCACCACATTATCATGCCCACCCATCCTCCAGTTCCACCCACATTAACAGCCCCACCCATCTTGTATCCCATTACATTAACATACCCACTCATCCAGTATCCCATCACATTAGCATGCCCACCCGCCCAGTATCTCACCACATCGACATGCCTACCCACCCAATATCCCATCACATAAACATGCCCACCCATCCAGTATTCCATGACATAACCGTGCCCACCCATCCTCCAATCCCATCACATTAACATGCCCACCTAGTACTGCATTACATTAACATTCCCACCCCATAAACATGCCCACCTATCCTCCAGTCCCACCACATCTACTTTCCCACTCATGCAGTAAAGCACCACGTTATCATGCCCACCCATCCTCCAGTCCCATCACGTTAACATGCCCACCCATCCAGTTTCCTACCACATGAACATACTCACCCACCAAGTATTCCATCACATTAACATGCCCACCCATCCAGTATCCCATCACATTAGCATGCCCATCCAATCTCACCCAGTATCATTAACGTGCCCAACCATCCAATATCTCATCACATGAGCATGCCCACTTATCCAGTATCCCATTATATTAACATGCCCACCAATATAGTATCCCATTCTATTAAGATGCCCACCTATCCAGTATCCCACCACATTCACATTCCCACCATCCATTATCCCATCACATTAACATGCCCACCCATCCAGTATCTGACCACATTAACATACCCACCCATCCAGTAACTCAGCACATTAACATGCCCACCCATCCAGTATCTGACCACATTAACATACCCACCCATCCAGTAACTCACCACATTAATATGCCCACCCATCCAGTATCTGCCCATTCATAAGCTCAATAAGCTCTTTCACCAACCTATCGTCTTGACATGCCCACCACTGCCCATCATCACAAGAGATTTACTTAAGCATATGTAGTACACTGTTGTAGATATGTCTAATGTAGACATGGTGAGGAGTGGGGGTGTCAGTCATGTAACCTTGGCAACTTTTAAAGCATTCAGAACTGCCAAACTGGAACACGTTTTTATAGGACAAGATGTCAACAGAAGTAATCTTAACACAGTGCTTTCATTCAGATTAAAGCATTATTTTACAACCTTTTCCTGAGGTAAATTTTGAAGATCTTAGGAAGAATGGTCAAAGGCTGGCAAGTAATTTTTGGGGACGCCAAAGTCAGTTTTCCTCATTTTTTATGCATTGAGTTTTCCAGTACAGTATAGTGTCTTGTTGCTAGTCATTACATGTATATGGAGCTATAGCAGGGCATGCAGTAGCTTTATCTGTGAACACCATGGATTGTTCCTTCTTGAAATTTTATTTTTAAATTATGTGTATTCATTATGTCCATACTGAAAGTGATTGTGAGTTGTTAAAGGAGTGTCTACATGAAGTACATGTACTGAAAGTACTGAAGTAACTGCTAAAGCAGCTTTCAGACTGGTTCAGTACATCAGGAACCCGGATATGTACAGTTCTTATTGAATTTCTGTCTGTCATTCAATGCAGGTTCATTTTTCTGTTGGCTCAGCCAGGAAAGCTGAATCTTGTCAAGAATCGATTCTTGGATTCATGCCGAAATTCCAACTATGAAACAGAATAGCCTTTGGTGCCGAACTCAAACGTGGTATGAAGTATATGTCTGTTCTCTGTTTCTAATTTCTAAGACATTAAAGACTCGCAAAGCACTTATGTCTGTTCTGTTGATGTGGGATAACATAACCTAAAATTTTGCCCATGATTAACAGCCAACATGCACTTACGGCTTGTAAGGTCATGGTAACAACGTGGTTGTCAATACTCCTGTGACCATTTGCATAGCCTGTTCATTCAAGACCACTTTTGTATTTTTTACTTCAAAATGGTGTCAGATTGCAACATTTGAGTTCCTTGTCTCATTTGCATATCCTACAAGGTGGTGAATATCCTTGAGGATGAGGTTGCTTATCCAGTGATTGCCATCACACATGAACGTTTCCCTTGAGCCTAAGTCATTTGCCTCTGCCAAAAGTTTTTATTGGTTTATGCATAAATTGGGCTGTTGGCCTGTCCCTGGGTGGAAACACTGTATCAATTATACAGGAGTGGGGGGGGGAGATCTCAGTAGTAAGTCCATGACTCTCCTCAGATGAGACCCTCAGCCCATCATTTAGCTTGCGTGTCAAGTTTTGCCAGATAACTTTCTTAACTGTCAGTAACAAGCACTGTTACACACTGTACAAATATGTACTCTTACATGTTATGCATGTACAGTTTATAGCTTTTGCTGAGTTTCTTCTTGTACTGTAATACATGTACAGGTTTTAGCTCTTGCTGGGTTTCTTCTTGTGCTGTAATACATGTACTGTACAGTTTAAAGCACTTGCTGAGTTTCTTCTTGTAATGTAATGCATGTACAGGTTATAGCTCTTGCTGGGTTTCTTCTTGTACTGCAATACATGTACAGGTTTTAGCTCTTGCTGGGTTTCTTCTTGTACTGTAATACATGTACTGTACAGTTTAAAGCACTTGCTGAGTTTCTTCTTGTACTGTAATACATGTACAGGTTTTAGCTCTTGCTGAGTTTCTTCTTGTACTGTAATACATGTACAGGTTTTAGCTGTTTCTGGGTTTCTTCTTGTACTGTAATACATGTACTGTACAGTTTAAAGCACTTGCTGAGTTTCTTCTTGTACTGTAATACATGTACAGGTTTTAGCTCTTGCTGGGTTTCTTCTTGTACTGTAATACATGTACTGTACAGTTTAAAGCACTTGCTGAGTTTCTTCTTGTACTGTAGTACATATGTAGGATAAGGCTCTTGCTGGGTTTCTTCTGGTTTTCACTAGTTTGCATAATAACATGACTGCATTTATCAGATAATGACAAGCACTGCCTGTGTAGTTTATGTGCACTGTGATGAACTACTTGAGCGTTAAGGTTAACATAGGTTGCTGGTTTTAATCACCCTGTGATTTTCACAAATTTGACATATACATGTAGGTGTTAGTACTTGTACTAAGTTGAGGTATCCTGTAAACCTGAATGTACCTGGAAAACGTACATGTACATGTAAGAAGCAATTTTGTCCTCAATGTGCTGAATGTTATATCTGTACATGTACATACTTTTTATATTCTGTACCTATACACAGTTTCAGAATTAGAGTCATAGTAACGCCAGTGTTTGGTGCAGGGTCATTTTTAATATATGAAGCTCAGCCAAATGCATCAGCGTAATATTGTCCCGTCACCAGTGTATCAAAACATTTGTAACCCATAGCTGGTGACATTTCAGTAGCTATAGATTCTATAGACTGCAAATGTTCTACCATTTTTTCCTTTGATCTGATAATCAGTTTACCAGATTTTAAGGATAAGCAAGTAACCCCTTTGTGCCACAAGTCAGCAGCTCTACATGACAAAGGGACATCACTCTGATGTTACTGCGTCACAATTCAGGGATAAAATATGATAATCGCAGAAGGTGGATACACCAACAACTTTTGTTCATAACGTGTTTGTTTGCTTTATTCTGGCAGGCTTCCTGAGCTGGGATTTGGAAGGGACAGGTGTGGACATCAATGAGGAACTTGCTTCCATCGCAAATGCCGCAAACGCTGGTGAAGAGGGACCTGAAGGTGAGGACGGATTAGCACTAGTTACCATAGCAACGTTTTTTTTTCAGCCGTTACCCTTACATTCTGAATTGGCAGTATACATATTACACAAGGCCAGTTTGTGCTGTAGTGACGTGGAATATAGTACCCAGACATTGATAATGAGAAACCCAAGCTATGATCTTCTTGGTAACCATGGTAGCAGTGCGCATAAATTAACTTTGTTCAGCTACCTCTCATAACAAGAGATAACATGTAAATAATTATGATAGATAGCACCTTTCTAGTTTTTGGGGAAATAGATGTTTTGTTTTGAAATGAAATTTATGTCAGCACAGTTCTGGGCCTAGTCTTAACAGTTTTACCTTTCCAGCTGGCTATTCTTCAATCTGGGGAAAGGCAATATCATTCATAGTAGGCCCAGTTTGTTAATGCTGATTTATGTTCATTGTTCACGGTTGTTCAAGTGATGAAAGTAAAGTTCTAGTATAGATACATGTTTGTCATATGAAAATCAGCTGCGAGGAAAATTAACATACACAACAGAGAAGTGAGAATGGGGTATCTGTATGCGCTGTCACACACAACAGAGAAGTGATAATCGGGTGTCTGTACATTATCACACACAACAGGGAAGTGAGATTGGGGTATCTGTATGCGCTGTCACACACAACAGGGAAGTTGGAATGGGGTGTCTGTACATTATCACACACAACAGGGAAGTGAGATTGGGGTATCTGTATGCACTGTCACACACAACAGAGAAGTGATAATCGGGTGTCTGTACATTATCACACACAACAGGGAAGTGAGATTGGGGTATCTGTATGCATTATCACACACAACAGAGAAGTGAGAATGGGTGTCTGTACATTATCACACACAACAGGGAAGTTGGAATGGGGTGTCTGTATGCACTTTCACACACAACATAGAAGTGAGAATGGGATATCTGTATGCATTATCACACACCAAAGAGAAGTTAGAATGGGTGTCTGTATGCACTATCACACACAACAGAGAAGTGAGAATGGGTGTCTGTACACTATCACACACAACAGAGAAGTGAGAATGGGGTATCTGTATGCACTATCACACACAACATAGAAGTGAGAATGGATTATCTGTATGCACTGTCACACACCAAAGAGAAGTTAGAATGGGTGTCTGTATGCACTATCACACACAACAGAGAAGTGAGAATGGGGTATCTGTATGCACTATCACACACAACAGGGAAGTGAGAATGGGGTGTCTGTATGCACTGTCACACACAACAGAGAAGTGATAATCGGGTGTCTGTATGCACTATCACACACAGCTTACAAGTGAGAATGGGATATACACTATCACACACACCAGAGAAGTGAGAATGGCTTGTCTATGCATTATCAAAACTGCCAGTTTGTATAGTCCTATTGCATCTTGGAGACTTGCGATGTAAATGATTGACCTCTATAGTACAAAATGTTAATCAGAAAAGTGAAATAGAAGACAGGAAATCAGAATTTGGAAGTTCAGATCATTAGCCTTCCATGTTTATCAATGTGTGTGTCAGTGCATATTGTCCTCTTACCAGTACTGACTTCTCAAAGCAGGAAACTTTTGATGTGCACGTGGGAGTCTGCACCCTACGTCCATCGTTACACCTGTAGTTGGCTATTTCGTACCCTCTGACACCAATTCACCTGGTAGTATAACAAAAGCATGTACAGTTACACTATACATACAGGATGTTAATACCTTCAATTACGCCACCTATTTTACATAATCCTTTTCTGTACTTGTAGTTCTCCCTATGAATTGTGTATTACATGTATATTTTAAATCCATTGTTGCTGGTGGAGCATCCTAAGTCTGACAAAGACAGTAAAAGTCATTATGTGTAGTTTATAAACCTGGCTAGTCTGATGTGTTGGGATGTTACAGTGCAGATGTTGCTGAAATTAGAGGATGCTTCAGAAGTTCAGCTCTGGCTCCGAGCTTGAGTGGTGTAGTTGTTGTATCTATAGATTGTTAGTACATGTGAATTCGTGCGTGTTCTAAGTTTTAAATGTGAAGTTCAAAATGGAGATAATAGGCAGACAATCCTGAGACGTTTATAGAACGTCTGTGTAAGGAACATGCAGTCTCGTTGGTTACATATAATATTCGGGCTTGGCAAGTTTTCATTGACATGTACAGTGTTTGTGAGAAAGGAGTAATCAATATCCCTGGTTCAGAGTCCAAGGTGGGTTTCAAACCTGATGTTCCGAAAATCAGGTATGATAATGTGATAATACATAAATACTGCTCACAGTAGACATGACACTCTAGAGGGTAACAGTGTGCTGTTCCTCTCACCTTTCCCATGCTTAAAGGCAACCTTTAGTACAACTTCTGTATTTTTGGATAATGGATTGAAGTTAGTATTGGATTGATTGGTCACAGTAAGGCCTGCAGAAAATGCCTAAATGCACACTTTGTTAAAATGCGAGAAGATAATTTGGGATGTAGTAAAGGTGATTACATTTCACTTTCATGTGCAGACCACATACCAGCGATGTCAAACAGAGTCCTCGTTGACAGCAGCATACATGTACACCTACCTGACACCTCGCACAACGACAGCAAACATGTGCTTGTTACCACGCACTCCAGAAATGCAGACTGCACCTCTGACATAACACAACCATTGGTAAGGTTGTATTATCCTCTACATGTATGCATATACGTTCAGTGTTGAAGTTCAATTCAACATTTTAAACATATTACATATGTATTAAGCATTTTCCCGCATACTGGAATAATCTGTAGAATGTAGCATGTACATGTACACATAGTACATATTTATGTTCAACGTGTTACTACGCCAGACTGTTACACAACAACGTATATACATGTAATGTATAGATTATGGATGAAAACAGAATATCTCAAATGCCAGTGTATTTGTAGAGCTTTGTTTGAGATACCTCTGTACACAGTTTACATGCAGATATGTAGATGTCCAAAAACCATATATACAAGTTTAAGTATCACAGGATGTAACGCTATTCTATTTGTATTTCCCTTTTGTTTAGAAATGAGGGTGAAAATGCTTTGTCTGTTGTCATCTGCCTAAACTTTCTTATTCTGTGCTATGTGTTGATATGGTATACATGTAATCTACTGATCATACTTGGAAAACCAGGTCCATACCTGTACATGTATTTATGGAATTTTTGCTTTTATCCCCAAATTGGTTGCCTTTACTCTGTCTTGCCAATGTGAAGTTTTCCTCATTCAGAGGTGGAGGTAATGGAATAGCAAGAACAGTCTGAGGCTGTGATCTGGCTTATAGTGTCAGCCCATTGTGGCCTTGGTAGAAGGAATCTTAGAAGTTCAGGAATGGCAACTGCCATTTTAAGACCCAAGCTATGACATGTATGAGGAGTCATCCTCAACTGTCTGATGATGAATAGGAATATGGGAGTTTCTTTGATCTTGACTCGTTTAACAGTTTACTAGTTCCTTTGATCACACAAAATGACTTTCAGATTTCCTGTTTGATTCTATAAATACCTGTTCATGTCATAATGGGTGCTAAAGTTGATGTAAAGCCAGAAAAGAGTTTTAAGTAACTTTTTGTGTCTTTATGAATGTAGCATAATAGTGTAATAAGTGCAGTGGGTATGGATGGTGTGCTATTGTTGCTGTTGTATTACCAGCAGCTACATATACACATATAGGGAGAATGTGTGTTTTAAATAACCTGTAATAAGTGGAGAATGTTAGTTCGTTACAAGTTAAATTCGTAATGTATTTTATATATCTCTAGTAATTGGAATATGAGACATGTATGTCTATTTGTGCTATACATCAGTGATGGGCTATATTTGGAATTTTCAGTGTCTCTTCTGCTGACAGACATTTCTCCTGCTCACAGACATTTCTCCTG